>NW_007726955.1:407377-430478 GCF_000696425.1 Galeopterus variegatus
TCTCAGCCTAGGGTCTGTTGCCTCCCTTCCCTCATCCCTAACAGGTACCTGACTGTGCCAGGCGTGGTCTTGCCAGAAGTGAAGAGCTCAGTTCTTATAGAAGCATCACTCTTTTAAACTTAGGGCTTGTTGATCTGTATGAGCTTAAATAAACAAACAAACAAACTTAGGCCTTGCATCCTTTTTCTGAAATAACTTAGATTAATTCTTTATGGCTCTTTTTTTCTAATAAGGACGCCATTGATACTGGATTTAGGGCCCACCCTGCTCCAATATGACCTGATCTTAATTTGATTACACCTGAAAGACCTATTTCTACAATAAGGTCACATTCTGAGTTACTGGGTGGACATGAATTTTGGGGGGACACTGTTCAACTCAATACACTAAGGATATAAAATGGAATGGGAATTGAGGTCAAGAGCAAATACTCACATCTCAGCCTAGGGTCTGTTGCCTCCCTTCCCTCATCCCTAACAGGTACCTGACTGTGCCAGGCGTGGTCTTGCCAGAAGTGAAGAGCTCAGTTCTTATAGAAGCATCACTCTTTTAAACTTAGGGCTTGTTGATCTGTATGAGCTTGAATAAACAAACAAACAAACTTAGGCCTTGCATCCTTTTTCTGAAATAACTTAGATTAATTCTTTCTCATCTCATGTGAGAGGCAATTATAAACATCTGGATCTCCTTGTCCCTGAATCTAACAAACGCATGTTATCTATAACAGGGAAGCAGACCAGTGCCCAGTCTGCTTGAACAATATTTCTACCTACAGGCTTCCATTGTCCAAGTGGAACTTGGGTAAATGACATGGCCAAGGTAAATAAGGAGCAGGGTTGGCACTGCAATACAGACCCTTTGACTGAGGTGGTTGCATGTCCCAGTCTGCCTGGAACTGTCTAGTTTACACCGGTTATTCTGGCATAATTGCTAATAGCCCCCCATTACTCTCCAAAATTTTCTATTATGTGCGGTAGGCTATATATTCATCCCACCTCTGACTCTTTCTCTTGTGTGTTTTTTTACCATGACACACAACTTGCCAAGACCAAAGAAAATCAGCAATTTGAATGTTAATCTTTGGTTGAAAAGCACTAAAATACAAGATTGGTTTCTGGGACAGAGTTTGCCTGATCTCTACCAGTGTTCCACAGAGTAATTGGAACACTGAGGTTTGGAGTCACGATAATTGGCAAGTGAAAAGAAGAAAACTGCATCAAAGGAATAAAGAATACTTTATGGATAAATGGCTTTTTTTTTTTTTAACTGCAGAGGTCTGCAGCCAGTTTGTTTTGGGATAGTCACTTCTAGAAACTTCCCATGAAATACAGAAAGATGAGAAGCATATATCCTCCACCCTTTGAAGAAACCAAATCTGAACTGTGGCCTGTTGTATTTTGTTTTTAAATTAGTAGACCTCATTTTTTAGAAATTTTAGGTTTACAGAAAAATTGAACAAAAAGATTGAGTTCCCGTATATCTTCTCCTCCAGTTTTCCCTATAATTAACACCTTGGTTAATGTGGTACATTTGTTACAATTGATAAACCAATATTGATGCATGTTTATAAACTAAAATCCATAGTTTAAATTAGGGTTGACTCATTGTGTTGCACAGTTCCAAGGGCTTTGACAAATGCAAACTGCCACGCGTGCACCACTGCAGCATCCTGCAGAACAGTTTCAATGCCCTAACCCGCCCCCCATGCTCTGCCTACTCACCCTCCCCTCCCCATCTCCCAAACCCTTGGCAACCATTGATCTTTTTACTGTCTCTGTAGTTTTGTCTTTTCCAAAATGGCATACCACTGGATGTTATGAGTTGAATCGTGTCCCTCAAAAAGATATGTTGAAGTTCTAAACTCTGGTATCACCAAATAAAACCTAATTGCCAAAGTAATTAGTTGGGATGCAATTACAGTGGAGTAGAGTGTGCCCTTAATCTATGGCTATTTTCCTTATAAGAAGAGAGAAATTTGGATACAGACACACACAGGAAGAATGCCGTGTGACAATGGAGGTGGGGATCGAAGTTATGAAGCTTCCAGCCTAGCGGTGCCAAGGATTGCTGGAAACTCCAGAAACGAGAAGGCCATGGGACAGATTCTCCCTTGAGCATTCAAGAGAGTGTGGCCCTGCAGACATCTTGATTTTGGATTTCCAGCCTCCAGAACTATGAGAGAACAAATTTCTGTTGTATGCCACCCAATTTGTGGTAATTTGTTAAGGCCGCCTAGGAAAGTAACACACTGGCATCACACATATGCAGCTTTTCAGACTGCTTCTCTCACTTAGCAATATGCATTTAACATTCTTCCATGTGTTTTCCTGGCTTGATAGCTTATTTCTTTGTATTGCTGAATGATGTTCCGTTGCATGGATGTATCACAGTTTGTTTATTCACACACCTACTGAAAAACCTATTAGTCTTTTCCAGTTTGGGGCAATTATGAATAACGCCTTAAGGAACAAGACACCTGTTTATCCCCCATGTAGCATGTGAATTGCCTTTAGATTTCTTTCCTGTCCTTAATTCATTTGGTGAATATTTATTGAATACCTACTGTGGGCCAAACATTGTTCTGCATGTGGAGACCTAATAGTAAATAAAATAGAGATTGTTTCTGCTTTCATGAAACCTTTAAAGTTGAGGGGCAGAGGTTTCAGAATTCAAGTGAGCTTACAAATAAAATAATTACAAATCATGATCAGTGCCATATGGGACACAAATAGGGTGCTAGGATAGGAAATATTAGTTTGAGGTGCAGGAGCAATCTCAGGTAGGTGATGAGGGAGAGAGGGTCCCATGGGCCTGGGCACCCTGAGTTCATATGTGACACAAATAGGGTGCTAGGATAGGAAATATTAGTTTGAGGTACAGGAGCAATCTCAGGTAGGTGATGAGGGAGAGAGGGTCCCATGGGCCTGGGCACCCTGAGTGGGGAAAGCCCTCAGCATGTGCTGGGCACAGAAAGGAGTTGGGGGTGGCAGAGAGGGGTACTGAGGCATACAGACCCAGGGCAGGTTTCAGGGAGTGGCAGGAATGGGGCTGCAGAGAGGGGCAGGAGCCCTCACGCATAGGAAAGAGCCTGTGTTCTGGGTTATTGGAGGGACTGAAAATAGGAAGTATCATGACTTTGTTTATGGTTTTCAGGTTTTGTATTAATGCCAGATAGCTATGCTGCAACCTCTGAACACACATCAGTCTGTGAATCTGGAATCTCCAGCATCCATAGCCCCATCCCTCTCCGTTCCTTGGTGAGAATGTCTGGAAAGTCTGGACTTCAGACAGGGCTTTGTCATGGTATTCTAGAACATGGTGTGAATGGTGCCCTCTGGAGTTGCACAGCAGGGGTGCGGTGACTTCATGTCATCTCAAGATTAGGCCCTAGGAGGCTATTTCTCATTCATTTCATATTTCATGTCTAGACCAGTTCAGATGGGGTCAGAGATTACCCTGCCTTGTGTCATATAACAGTTAAAATTGCTGATTCCAATACAAATAGTTCTTCTTATATGACTCATTTAGCCTTGGCCTAATTGAACCAGATTTCAATAAGCTAATTTCCTAGCCTACTGGATACTTCCTACAGATCTTAAAAAGTCACACAGTGATGAGGGAGCTCTTACTACACACACACACGCACACACACATGCCTAAACAACCACTAAATCCAACCATTCTTATTATATAGATTGCTCAGACAAAGAAGTAAACTTCTTTTTTTTTTTTTTTCCTTTTTGTCTTTTTTCATGACCGGCAACGGATCGCAACCCTCAGTGTCGCACCCGCACCGGCCCGGGACCGGCAACGGGATCGCAACCCTCGGTGTAGCTCCCTGCACCTCGCTCAGCCAGTGAGCGGGAACCGGTCTGTATGTGGAATCCGAACCCTCGGCGGGAGCGCCGCCGCGCTTCCCAAGCGGCGCCACCGGGCCGGCCCAAAGAAGTAAACTTCTGATAGTCTATTGCAGAAGTTACCCACACTAGTGTGTATTAATTTTGCAGATTTAAACAGGTCAGGTGAAAATAATTTGGAGAGAAAAAAATCCCCAGATCTCTCAGCACCTTTCTTATTCAAAATGACCATGTCAGTGAGCACTGACAAGCATAGCTGAGGTTGAAGAAAATGCACTCTTGTGCCTCAGCAGGTCGCTGATGGGCTCCTCTGGGCCTGCACTTCTCAGTCACGGGCAATTGGCCTGCCCATGGCCATGTGGGAGAGCATAATAATAATAGCCAACACTTACGGAGCCCTTACTAGTACTAAATACAGTCCTAAATTCTTTTCATGTCTTATTTCATTTAATTCTCACAACAACCCAATGAGATAGATGTTACAATTACCCTTCTTTCACTGAGGGGACAACATTAAGGAATTGCCCCAAGTCCCACAGCTGGCAATGGCAGAGCTGGGATTTGAACCCAGGCAGTCACATCACAGTCAGCACACCCTCGGGTTCTGTGCCACAGGACTCTCCAGGCTGCTTCCCTCAGCTACAGCTTACTGGGAGAGAGGTGACTGCCTTGACCAAGGGTGGCGGATCCATAGCTCTGCCAGCAGTCAATGACGTGGCCTGGTAGAAACACCTGTCCCAGAGTTGGACTGGGGTTACAGAGACCAATCAGGTTTTCCCTTGTGAGTATGAGCGGAGAAATATGGATAGATAGACACAGAACGAAGGGGCAGACACCAAAACTCACATGGCAAGAACTTGGGTAAACTGAGGCCATGAGACTGCAGAGGTCTAGAGGGGTTGTGAATGAACTGAAGCAATGGTCATCCACAGGTGTTGGTCAGCAGAGGTGTCAGGTGGGAACAGACAGAGTAGAGGACAAAGGGGATAGTCATGGAGGAGACAGATGACGATATGACCGAGAGCTTCAGTGAATTCTATCAGCCAAGAAGGCAGAGACCCTGTCCGGGGTCATGCCCCTATTCCCCGACCCAGGAGACACTCAGCAAATGCTGCTGTGTTGCATACAGGAGGAAGTAGGGTGACTCACAGGAGGATGTCTGGGTCTTGCTAAAGACAGCACATTTGAGGGCAGTTCCAGAATTCTTGCTGCTGAGGAGCTCCGGCGATTGCTCAACCCCTAGAGCTGAATGACTTTCGGGGGAGTTTCTCTGTCTTCTCCGCTCCTTTTTTCTCTCGAGATTTCTTTCTTTTTTATTGTCAAGGGGGCCATTTCAATAAAACTCCATTTCCATTTCTTGAAGTTGCTTAAAGCTACTTTTTTAAGCAAGAACAACTCAACAGCAAAGAACACTTTTTGTGAAGAAATAAAACTATTTCTTCATAATCTTCAAATTTTCCTTTTCCCTTCATTGGGGATGGTGGTATGAATATTCAGTTCCACCTGATTGACAGCTTTTTAACATCAAAGCATGTAAAGGTAAGGTTCACCTCGATTTTTAACATTTAACTGTTACAAATTTCAATGGTGAAAGATGTTTTGTTTTCTTTCTCTTGTAAAAATCCAAGAGTGATCGTGCATGTGCCTGAATAATCTAGATAATACTTTCCATTGATTAGAATAATTTACAAAATCTGCCTCACATACTCTCTTCCACTGTCAATTACATGCCTCAGGAATGAAGTTCAAGGCCAGTTTTATGGAAAGGTTTACAGCTGCAGATTTGATCCCTGGTATGCAGTCCTAGAAGTGAATTTAAAGGACTGGCCAAGCACCATGTTAGGTGGGCTTCACGAAGAGGACACAGATTTTGATCAAATAGTTATGACTTCTTGTCACAGTTTTACCACTTTTCTGACTGTATCCCCACACAAATCACCTAACCCCTCTGATCAACAGTTTTCTCATCTGTAAACTAAAGAATATAATAGTAAATTTAATAATAACTATCTAACAGGAGTTTTGTGAGATTCTGATGGCACCCTGTGTTGTGAAAGGACTAATGTAATGATTATTTTAGATTTCCCCTTAGCATTGATTATTGACTACAAGTGGTTTCAATTTTGCTTTGTTAGTATTTGCTATGCCCATCTTTATTTATTGGCTGGATGACTAAGCATGTCATTGAATATCCTCATCATTGTTCTTAAGACAAAGACCAACATCTTTCACCTGGCCTGTCTGTCTACCTCAAGACCAATTCCTTCCCTTGCTTTCCAGTTCCAGACACATCAGCCTTCTTTCGGGTTTGGAGGAAGCCACTTTCCTTTTTATTCTAGGGCCTTGTACTTGTTTTCTTCACTTGAAATGCTCTCCCCGCAACTCCAATTCAGCTCCACTCCCCTATTCTCTTAGCTAATGCGTATGGAGCTCAGTTCAAATGCCACGTGCCTGGGGAAATCCTGGTCACTTTTGGGATTAGCTCAAATCCACTTGTTAGGGGCCCCTCTACCATCTTGTGCTTCATCTTTGTACTTTTCACAGATAGTGACTGCACATTTTTTGGTGTGACAATTGCATTGTCTTCCTGAAAGCAGAGATGATGTGTGTGTTGCTTTCGTCGGGAGCCCCACATGGCATATGGTGGACACGATAGATATTTGTTAACTGAATAAAGGAAAAAATAACTTGAATATAATTAATACAACCCCTAATGCAAAGTAAACATATTGAATAGTTAGTGAAAATTAATATATACTAGCAACTGTATCAGGTACTAAAGAGAATGACCAAATGTATGAAATAACTATTTACTTTAACTATTGGTTACATAGGAATTGGGTTTGCCAGCAAGCGTATATAATTTACAAGCTAGTATAAAATAGTTGCAAGTTGCTACCTGAGAATATATAAATATAAAAAGGCAAATCCAGGTAAAAAGCTAGCATAAATATTTTCACTAGAGAGCCCTACAAGGTTAAAATTGAGCTGTAAGCATGATTCAGGGCATGCTGGGGGGCCAAAACAAAAATGAAAATATGATCAGTTATATGATGGTCACTGAACTGAGGGAAAAATCACTTTAGTTTTCTGGGGAAAAGAAAGCTGTTCATGGCTCTTTCGTTTTTTTTTTTTTTTTTTTTTTTTTAAGAAATTTCTTTGAAGGGACAGTACTTATTTTCTCCATGGCTCCTTGAGCAGCTTGGCAGCCTTCCAAAATCTACAGCATTAGGAGGTCAGAGATTCAAGATTCTTTTTCCAGATTCTCCTCCTCCTCTCTCTCGAAATTTCTGTCTCATTGGAATTAAAAATAAGCCTAAAGTATGGTCTTTCCCAGAGCTGGGGTGGGGGTGGGGGAAGGTCTGAGTCTGCCAGGCTCTAAGCCAAGGGTGTGAAGATATCTTGACAGCTCCTGCTCTAGTGCTGACTCTACCCTCCCAGCTCTGTGATGTGGAGCACGTCACTCGATCCCCCTGGGGAGGCTCAGTTCCTTTGTCTATGGGGGGCTGTCATTACCTCCTTCAAAAGGTAGCTTAGAAGCTGAATGAGATAACACCTGGAGCTATGCCTGGCACGACTCATATTTCATGAATGGTTCTCTCTTATACAGATGGTGCTGGGCTTAATGATGGTTTGACCTTGCTGTGGAGCGAAAGCAATACACGTTCAGTAGAAAATGTCCTTTGAGTATCCATGCAACCATCTGTCTTTCACTTTCAGTACAGGAGTCAATAAATTACATCAGATATTAACACTTTATTATAAAATAGGCTTTGTGTTACGTGATTTTGCTCAGCTGTAGGCTAATGTAAGAGTTCTAAGCACATTGAAGGTAGGCTAGGCTAAGCTATGATGTTTGGTAATCTGGGTGTGTTAAATGTGTTTTCAACTTACAATATTTTCAATTTAAGATGTAAGCCATCATAAGTAAGGGGCATCTGTACATTTTTTCTTCCTTTCAGAACTGACCTAAGGATCACTGGAGATATTATGAATGTTTGGAAAATCTTTTGTATATGTGTGTGTGTGTGTGTGTGTGTGTGTGTGTATTTTAGAGGCTTAGGGAGAGGAGAGACCCAATGTACTAGTTTAACAAAGAAAAGAGGGAAGAAAGAATTGAATGTATTTCTGTTTACTAATAATTTCCTCCTCTGAATTTTATTTTTTATATATTTTCATTTATTTTTACCTAAAGCAAGAAAACAAAGAAAGCTTTGTAACCTCTAATCTTTTCACCTAATATAAATATGCGTATAAAATTTACAAGTATATGTGTATGTAATTGTCAAAATCCCTGTTTTTGCAAATTAATAAGGCATTGCATCAGTGATTCATGAAAGTAAAAACAAAGCAGGAAGTTGTACTATTCATGGCCAAGAGTTGGGAATGACTGAACAGTTGAGCTATTTTGGGGTTCCCCACCTTCACTGCCTTTATACAGAGAGACTGGGCTCTCTCTTTGAACCTAATCTCTGCCTGAGATTTATCTTTCTATAAAATTCTCAGAATGTTCACTTGGTCTCTTGTGCCAAATTTCCAAATTAAAAAAAATAATAACTGCTTAGATGATAGTCTGTGATCTCTGAGCAAATTTATTTTGCCTTTCTAACTCATTCAAACCAGATTTGTCTATTTGAGAAGGTCATGAGAAATATGCAGCTCCTTTAGGAGCCACCTTAGATATGGTGGTTTCTATGACAGTCTTGGGAGTGACAAACTATATATTTGCCCAGTGGTTACCAGCACTGTCAACAGAGGGACATGATTATTTGTACAGTAATTTCCTCTCTATTTTTTTCTCCTGAAAGAAAATATCCTGGTAACACAGTAAATCTAAAATTGGATACTCTGTGTGTGTCTCATTATGGTTTTGTGGACAAAGGAACTCAAAACAATGGTAGTTTAAAAATAAAATTGCTTTGTTTCCTCTGGCAGTGTCAGAAATGTAGACTCTTTCACCAGGAAAATCATGTAGTTGTAACATACCAGCAAAAACGTGTCTAGCATTCAGCATTATAATGGGTAAAGGCGGAGTGGAATTACACACAGAAATTCAGGGTATTTACTTATCAAAAATATTTACACTTAGTAGTCCATGCCTATTCGATTAGAAAGGTTCCAGTGGCCAATATCCATCCACAAATGATATTGGCTTGGCGTATAGGCCACTCTGTTTTGAACATCTGAGATTTCACTGGGTTCAGCATATTTCTATCTTTGAATATTCTAGACGTGAAATAGTAACCCCAAAGCTGGCCACTGAAGGCAGTCCTCTGTGGCCTCTGAAATTCTATTGCACAATCCTGCGTTGGGACTGACAAAGCAACATTTCTAGCATTGTGACACTAACATAGTATCTACTATAGTATCTACATAGTGTCTATATCATAAGTAATAAAATGCAGATGAATGTGTCATCTTCTCCTCATTGAGTACTTGCTGTGTTAGGTGTGACTCAAAGTACTCCAGCCATGTTATCTCATTTAACTCTCTGAGCTGAGATCATTGTTAGTTCCAAGTTGCAGAAAAGAAACTGAAATCCAGAAAGTTTTTTTTTTTCCTTTTTGTCTTTTTTTTTTTCGTGTCCGGCAATGGATCGCAACCCTCAGTGTCGCGCCCATACCGGACCGGGACCGGCAACGGGATCGCAACCCTCGGTGTTGCTCCTGCCCCTCGCTCAGCCAGTGAGCGGGAACCGGTCTGTATGCGGGATCCGAACCCTCCGCGGGAGTGCCGCCGCACTCCCAAGTGGCGCACTGTAGCAGTGCGCCACTGGGCCGGCCCCGAAATCCAGAAAGTTTAAATGACAGCTGGTGTGTATCATGGAGCACACATTCTAATCCAGGGGTTTCTTGCTCTGGATTCTTTCTTCTAAATTGCCACAGTATTACTCCTCAAATACCTAGTTGATAGCTACCTAATTATTGGAAGTACAGAAGGATGAAGTGTGGTGTTTTAGTCCTTGCTCTCCAGCTTATTTCCTATGTGACCTTGGGCATGTTATGTATTCTTTGGCCTTCGTTTCCTTATCAGTCAAACATGGAGAGTTGAACTAGATGGCTTTTAAGATTTCCCTTATCATCATATTGTGTGAGTCTACAATTAATGTGAATTATTTGGGTAGTCTAAATAATTTAGGAGAAGCAGTGACTATTGTGATTTTGATTTGCAGCCCTACATTTTATAAAGGAGAGTTGCTTCACAATAATTCAGGGCATGGTGGTATAGTAGAAAGCACCCTGAATTAGTCATCTGGTGACTTTCTGGAAGGAGGTCAAAAGATATGGGTAGTGTCTTAATTCGTTTGGGCTGCTTTAACAAAATACCGTAGACTGGATGGTTTATAAAAAACAGAATTTTATGTCTTACAGTTCTGGAGGCTGGGAAGTCCAAGATCAAGGCACTGGTAGATCTGGTGTCTGGAGAGGGTCCATTTCCTGGTTCATAAATGGCACCTTCTTTCTTTGTCTCTCCTTTCTGTGTCTTCTCTTTCCTCTTTTTAGGAAGGGGAGAACGCTGGTCTCTCCAGTCTCTCATAAAGCAACTAATCCCACTTATGAGGGCTCCACCCTCATGACCTAATCACCTCCCAAAGGCCCTGCCTCTTAATACAACCACTTTGGGAATTAGGTTTCAACATATAAATTTTGAGGGGACACTACCATTCAGACCATAGCAAGTAGTGACCCGTTTTAACACATAGGAGCAAGCTACATAAGTTTTATCAGACTACATAGTAGCATTTCTGAGTTTTGGTTTTCTCACCTGAAACACAATAGTGTCTATGTCATATTCAATGTCCTGAGATCAAAAGAAACAGTGTATGTGAAAGGCTTTGTACCTGCAAGGGCATAACTATCAGTAGAATTACTGAAAAAATGTTGATAAGCAATGACCAAGGGAAGAGTAAGAAATAGGCAACAAACATAGTGGTCACAGAACAAGAGATCACTGAGGCACGTATGAATATTATTTACTGACCACTGTTATGGGAGAGGAACATTCAATAGTGTCTGCTCTCCTGTTTAGGTTTTAAGAAGATCTTTCTTGATGCCTCCCCTGATTTTACTCTTGTGACCCTTCCCCACAAGACATAGATAGCTAGGTGACATGCCTGGGCTGTCTCATTTGCAGAGATACACTGGAGTTGATCTGCTCATTTGGGTGTCTCATCTGTTAAGAGTGTGAGCAACTCAAGGCACTCGGTCTTGCTCATCAGCACATCACTACCACCTAGTCCTGTGCCTGGAGCAAAGTCTGTGCTGCATGAATCTTTGTTAGTAGATTGCCAGCCCTTGTGATCTATTTAGGCATATGACACAATTCGAGTACGTTTAGGTATCAGCACCAATAATTACAATAAAAACAACAACGACAAGAGTAATAATAACTACTGCTTATCGAGAGCAAGGCAGTCAGCTAAGAGAGTTATTGCTTGTGTACAAATCACAATTGGACTGTTGTACATTTGATCTCCTTCCTTAATTGTCTTCTCTAGGCTGAATTTGGACCTTTGGACCTGAAATAACAAATTGATGTTTTCAACCAGGTGGAGCTGCCTCTTCAGCTGATAATTCAGTTCTGGCAGCACCCTCCGTTTTAATCTTCATAGTGGTGCTTTATTCAATAATTTGAATTTTATTGTACTTTATAAAATGCATGGAATGGAAAAAGGAAAACATAAGAGTGCTGATTTTAATGATAAGTGATTTGGTCTCATAAACCTAATTCAATTTAGAAAAAGATAGAAATCATCAGGATGCCAAATACTGGGACATTTTATCTTTAATTGGACATTTATTGATCTTAAGCCAGTCAACTGTGGTTTAATTGTTAAAGAACAAAATTACAGAGCATCTACAAAAGTCTAGAAATACATGGTCAAAGATTATGTTTATAATGGGATATAATTAGAAATTTTATCTTTTTTATAGCACATTGAAGTCTCACTTATAAAATATGTAATATTGCTGTTCAATTTTCATGAATTTGAATTTTTTCAGTGTATTAGTCCCTTTTCTATTGCTTATAACAAAATACTTGAAACTGGGTAATTTACAAAGAAACAAAATTTATTTCTTAAACAGTTTTGGAGGCTGGGAAGTCCACAGTCCAGGGGATGCATCTGCTGAGGGCCTTCTAGGTGGGAATTCTCTACAGGGTCCTGCAGCAACCAGGGTATCACATGGTGAGATGGCAAGAATACTTCCATGTGCTCTCATATAAAGTCACCAGTCCACACCCACGATTACCCATTAAACCATTAACCCATTACTCCACAAATGGAACAATCCATTCATGAAGGCATAGTCTTCACGATCCAGTCACCTCTTAAAGGCCCAATCTTTCAAATACCATAATTGGATTTTCTACCCTCTTAACACTGTTGCAATAGGGATCAAGTTTCTAATACAGGAATTTTGTGGGAACACATTCAACCAATAGTATTCAGCAATACCTTATGCAAGAAAATTGGAAACTTCAGATGTTCTGCTTAATTCTCCAAACAACTCTTCAAAGTAGGCATAGTCCTTATTATTGTAGAAACATTATATGCTTAGTAAGTGACAACACTATGTGTCTTAGTTTGCTAGGACTGCTATAACAAAGTACCACAGACTAAGTGGCTCAAAAAAACTGGAATTTATTTTCTCACAGTTCTGGAGGCTAGAAGTTTAAGATAGGGTGTCCACAGGTTTGGTTTCTTCTGAGGCCTCTCTCTGTGGCTTGCAGAAGGCTGCTTTCTCCTGGTGTCCTCGCATGGACTTTCCTCTGTGTGCCCACATATCTGGGTCTTAATCTCCTTTTCTAATAAGGACACCAGTCATACTGGATTACAGCCCACCCATATGACCTCATTTTACCTTAATTATATCTTTAAAGAGCTTATCTCCAAATATAGTTACATTCTAAGGTACTGAGGGTTAGGATTCCAACATATAAAATTTGGGGGGACACTATTCAGCTCATGGCACTATGACATGATGCAAAGTTGGTGATTTTAAACCTTTTTTATTTTTTTAAAAGAAGAGATGAACTTATGTTGAGGAAATAGGACAGAGTGAAGACAGCAAAGAAGAAGTCATCATTGGGGTATCAGTGTGGGAAAGCACGGCTCAGAGCACCAGAAACAGAAGTTAGCTCAGGGAGGTGACCGTTTTCTTTCTCTAAAGCAATGGTTTGCTTTTCCATTGTTGATAAAGCAAAAAACAAGCAAACAAACAAAAACAACAACAACAAAAACAAAAACAAAAAAACCCCACAAACAGTCCTGAGGTTTAAGCAATTTGACTCCAGTGTAAAGTGTGAAGAACTAGGTCAGGCACATATTACCGCTCTGGGTAATCATACAGTGACTGCTTTACTGCAAAATGGCTAAGGTGTTCGGAGAGCTTTAATTAACCTAATCAGGTCATCCCTGGGACTTAAAGGGGTTCGGTTACAAAGCTTCAAAAGCTCTGAACTACTTTCCGCATCCACAAGCTAAAAGGGTTATTAAATTAGCTGCACAGAGAGATGGAAAGAATCCTACTTGATTGAGCTAAGATCATCATCTTCTAAAAAGCAATTAAAATAGCTCTGACCTTTGAAAAGTAAATCATTGAATTTTTATGTTACTTTTGAATCCGAGAAAAGGCAAATAGTGAGTTTAATAAGTATGAATGAGTTATGTAACTGAAATATTTTTCACTTTGAAAAGTAAATCATTGAATTTTTATGTTACTTTTGAATCTGAGAAAAGGCAAATAGTGAGTTTAATAAGTATGAATGAGTTATGTAACTGAAATATTTTTCAGGAACTTTAGTACATAATTTTCTTTAAAAAGTAATTTTGCGATTATAAAATCCAGATTTTTACATCCCTTTTATGTTGAAGATGACTAGTGAGTCATATGTGTGAAATATATCACAATGCACATTTTTGTACCTATATTGTATTAGTCCATTTCTATTGCTTATGATAACATAAATACCTGACACTGGGTGATTTATAAAAAAAACAAAACTTACTGCTTACAGTTTCAGAGGCTGGGAAGTTCAAAGTCCAAGGAACACATCTGCTGGTGGTGACAATGACCTGGGGTCTCACATTGCAAGATGGTAGAAGCAGAGAAAGACTGGCTTCCTCATTCGCTGTCCTTTTAAAGTCCTCAGAACCACACCCTGACTGCCATTTTTAATCCATTCACTACTGCACGGTCCTACAATCCAATCACATCTTCAAGGCCCCACCTTTCAATTACCATAATAGGATTTCTACCCTCTTAACAGTCACAGTGGGGGGTCAGGTTTTGGGGGAACACGCAATCCAAGGCATATATATATATATACCCAGAACTATGTATTCATATATTTATCAGCCAAAATGTCATTGGTAGCTCATTTTCCCAAGTTTACAGAAGTCATTTGCCTTATCATTTGCCTGCACAGTAAAACGTGAAAGCAAGCAGACTTCTGAGAAGCAAAAATGTATGTTGAAAACTGCTTGAGTACTCCAGTATTAGAATTTAACTCATAAGAGAATCCCTCAGTTGTCAATCAGAGCCAACAGATTAATTTCTAACAAGCTTAATAAGCCTGACTTTGAACATGCAAATTAGAAAGGGGCTTGACCAAAATAGGTACAAAGAAAGCAGGTAGGGGAGGTGGAGAGAAATGGCAGCAGACACAAAACATCCTGGAGGAATAGTCACTTTTATAAACTTTGATAGGCCCTGAAGGCACCACTGTGCAGCGACTTAGGTTATATATCAATAATCCAGAGTCATAAAAGGAGACTTAAATAGCATCTATAGCTTCTATTTAAGAGGGCAGATTAGTGTAAAGCACACATGATGTCTCTGGAAAACTAAGTTCTATAAACTATTCTATTTATTTATTTATTCATTAATTACTACATGATATATCAAGCACCTACTGTTCATTCATTATCCAACAAGTATTTATTAAGTGGCTTTGCTGTCAGGCACTGTCCTAGACTCTACGCATACACTGATAAACATGATGGATTTAAAAATCTGTTCTTGTGTCACTTACGTTTTAGTTGGAAGAAACAGACAAGAAAAAGGTAAGTCAGTAACATACAGAATGTCTACATGGAATAGAGACAGCATTAAGTGCTATGGAGAAAAATAAGGCAAAGAGTAATACACCCAAGTGAGGAACATACTGCCTCCTGAATCCTCCCAAAGAGCTGTAGAAGGGCTTGGCAGCTTTAGCAGCAGAACAGAGAATGGAAGTGGGCATTGTGATGCTAATTTTGCTACCAAATGCATTGATGTTTCATCTCTCTTTACCATAGTTGCACTACTCTAAAAAGAAGAAAACATTTACAGAATTTAATTTTGACAGTCAAATTGTAAAACAATTTCACAATATATAAATTATGGATATCAATTCACTCAAAATGTGCATTGGACAGCTATGACATGCACAGTACCATATTTGTTGCTGTGGATCGCCAAATATGTATAACCCTCCCAATGTTTTGTGGTACCTATAGCAAGGCCATGCACACATCAGGTACTTAATAAATGTTACTGGAAGATCCCTATCCTCACAAAGCTTACATCTGTTTGGGGAAAATCAAAGACACATCTACAGATTCAATAGTGGTGTGGCAGTCCTGCAGCCATTTGACTTTGAACGAACACTTAGTGGGTGTCCCAGGAAGAGAGATCCCTGTGGACGTGGGTAGCTTCAGGAAACTCCATGGGACTTACAGGGAATAGGTGGAAAGAGAAGAAGGTACGTCAGGGAGAGCACACAGCCATGACAGTTGAGCAGTTTGTGCAAATGGAACAAGCCCCAGCAGCAAAGGGCTTGTGTTGAGAGGTAGGTGCAGCTGCAGGTGGTCTGGGGCATCTTACCTTAGTCAGGTGTCTGGGGCATCTTACCTTAGCCCCAAGCTACCCAATGGGGACTTTATTCTGTAAATAACAGCTGCCTTTGCTTTTGGGCAGAGGAGTGACATGATTAAAGCAGCACTTTAGAAAGATCTACTTGGTGTCACAAAATGAATAAATTGGAGAGGGCCAAATTGGAAACAGGAAGCTATTAAGAAATTTTTAGTATAGTCTAGGTATGAGATACTGAGAGTCTGGTTTGGGGGGATGTGAATGGAAAGAGGACAGCCAGTTGCAAAGGCTAGCTAGTGGGAGAACAGTAGGGAACTAACAGAGTTTGGTAACTGGAGAGGGTGACGTGGGGAAAAGGAAGACTGAAAGGCAAATACATTAGAGGCTCGGGTGGCTGAAAGAATGAAGTAACTTTGATACAATGACGGAAAGATAAAATTACTAAATAGAATAAAATAAGGAAGCCAGACAAAAAGGAAGACATCAATTATTTCAATTTTATACTAATATATTCTTATTCATAGCACAGAATCTAATTCAGTATTTGTATAACACCTCATGGTTTACTGACCATGTTCCCTGGTATGTTATGTCATTTGCGATGAAGCTGGAATGGCCCACTGGAAGTCCACAGGTCATTAGAGACAGGCAAATCCAGCTGGAGTGAGAGCAGAAGGCTGTGGAAATATCCCGGAAAGTCCTCCACGTGGAAGTGCACAGAGCAAACAGCACGTAAGGCCTCGTTTTGCTCTCCTGTTGAATTCTTGTTTGTGTTTCTTAGTTTGAGCAGTATATCTGTAATTGAATCCATTAAATCTTTAATGTTCACTTCTTTTCCTCAATAACTAATGAGCTGTATGTTGAAATGTCATCAACCGGTGTTTTGAAATAATTCTTCAAATAATGTTTTTATCCTAAGTCTTGGCATACTTTTTCTTTTATATCTATATCTGTATCTGTATCTATCTCTATATACATTCCATTTGCAGATTCAGCAGTGTACAGGAACAAAACCGAAACAGGATCTGCTGTTGCATGCTTTTATCAGCTAGTGCTGGGGAGAACAAGTGGCAAACTGAATTGCAGTGGTATTAAAATTCATGAACCGGAGAAGTATCTGTGTCTATCTCTATATACATTCCATTTGCAGATTCAGCAGTGTACAGGAACAAAACCGAAACAGGATCTGCTGTTGCATGCTTTTATCAGCTGGTGCTGGGGAGAACAAGTGGCAAACTGAATTGCAGTGGTATTAAAATTCATGAACCGGAGAATTACTGATGTGTAATATTCAAAAATGCAGTGGGTACTAAGTATCTTTGACACATTCCCTAAAGCTTTAATTGTCTTGGAAAAAATGTTAGAAGTCTGTCAGGAACATATTGGATTTTCCTAAAGCATATGGTGATGAAATAGAATATCATTTTATGAGAAAAATGTTGTCATACTGGCTTTCTGAACCAACATGTCATAGTCATTTTATATTTCTATTTTGTAGTTGTCTTTCTTTTGTGCCCTTTATTTTAGGATGAATTTCATTCCTGGTCTTGGAAGGATGTCATTTGTTCATCCCTCCCCTTTTGTCTTTTGGCCATTCCTTTGTTTTTATTCTTTCCTCCAGAGTCTTTTGTTCTCTACAATAAAGTCTTTATACCGTGTTTCAAGACTGGGAGGTGTGTGCTTTGATCAAGTATTTGTTTTGACTTCACTGAGAGAGTTTTCATCTTCCAGCCCTTTCTCCCCAACATGTTTGTGTGCTACTGTTTCATCTTCTTTCTGAAGTAGTTGCTTTCATCCCAGAGCTGGCTGGGTTGCAAGAACAGTAGTGGTTATCCTCTAGCTTGCATTTGAAAAAAAAATCCATTTTCATTTCAAGAGGATAATGGATGGGGAAAAAAATGCATGCCACTGTGCCCGTTTACCACATTCTCTGTTTGTTCCCTTGGGCTCTTTTTAAACATTGAACATGGTCCCAGAGCTGGTCCAACCCACATCACCCAGTTGCAGGCAATATTGTGGGCTGGCATTCCCTAGCAGTGGCCGATTGGTGATCTCAGTTTCCAAATTCTTGGAAATGTCATATTAATTGCATTAAGGCAACTAAGGAACAATGTACCCTTTCCCAAGGGCTTTTATTTTCTTAGAATTTTGGAGGGCATGAGGGCATTTCTCGTTGGCCGTGAATTTTAAATTGTTTGCTATACACTCTTGACGTTTGGACCCGATAAGCATGCATAAATTGTTCTTCAACACAGTTCCCAACTTGAGCAGCTATGATGTGCCTCATCATTCCCTGCCTCTCCCACAGGGAGGCCAACGGAAGCCTCCTCATAAAGGCATTGAAGCATGGCAAGGTTTAAATTTCATTCTGGAAAATGGGCTGGGAAGATATGGCTAAAAGTTGTACCAAAACGAAGATTGGGCAGCTATGTACAAGGGGCCTTCAAAAAGTTCATAGGAAGATTCTTATCTTTTAATTCTATTTTCCCCCAAACTTCTTGAAGTATCCTCTTATCTGTATCCTACTTTACTGGGCTATGTCCAGATTGTTGGGGAGAAACTTATCTTTGACTTGAAGAAACATAGAGGCATGAAACTGCAGCCTATTCAGAGCAGTTAGGAACAGTGTGTCAGACAAACATTCTCTGCAAGCCAATAAATCTCTAGAGGGATAGTTTAGATATAAACCGTTTAAAAAATACTATTTAAAAAAAATTTATAAACATTATTTTTTAAAAAAAATCACCATTAAGTGGCCACATTTTGGAGGAGACGTTTAGAAATGGAGAGACAAAATAAAATGTTCAGTCCTCATGCAAACCTGCAAATAACTCACATTAAAGATGTTATTAGATTTTTCTGGATTTTAAAAGAAATTTCTATAGATGTTAGAAACTTCCTATAATGTCAGAACTTCCTCTCTTTGTAATCAAAGTTAGCAGAAACTAAAATGCCTCCAGGAAACCTCCCATCTGTTTTCTCTGATTCAATACTATCACGAAGAATCAAAATCCAGGATGACAATTACGGATGGCATCATTAAAGTAGGCTGGGCAAGAATGGAAAACATGTGGTTTTTAGAAATAGACACATAAAGTAAAATAAAAGGACACTAAGTACAGCTGCGACAGGACCTGCGCTTTCTTCTTTCTGCCCACCTTTCTCATTTCTTTCCTTCCTCCTTTTCTTCCTAAATTTCCCTCAATCTGTTCCCCATGATATTCAGATTCAACCTGTTCTCCACGATATTGACTAATATATCTTTTACTTTGCAGTTTATTCATTTGGGATCTGGATAACTCTAAAAGTACCTGACTGACATATACATGTCATGGAAATACCTAAAGTATAATCCTGTTGACACAAACGTTTTCTTTTAGAAAATTAATTAAAAAAATTAAATTCCACCATATCCTTTTATTTCCCCATCTTAGAGCCACTTTGAAACTTCAGTTATGCTATACTTAGAAACCTCCATGTTTCTGCTGGTGCCAATTCCTCCCTCTAGAATATTCTTTCTCCCATTTCTCACTTTTAAAACCCTTCTTATTGGTTAAAGTACAACTCAAAAGTTCCTTCTTCTAGAAGTCCATAACAAATTTTTATTGAGGGTCTCTTCTATGCCAAGAAGTACTCTAAGGGCTGGGGACACAGCAGTGACCAAGATAGACAAAGTCCCTGTTCACATAGAATTTACATTCTAGGAGCTGGAGATAATCATTGATAAATAACCAAAAAAAAAAAAAGTGGATATGTAAAATGTCAGGGGTTGTAAGAACAATAAAGTAAAATAAAAGAGGATAAAGGGCTAGAAGGTGATGGGGAAGACCAGAGAGAAGAATACAATATTCCTCCTTTTATGCTCCTATAGAATATAGTAAGACTTCTCAAAATTACATACTTTTTTGTACATGAGAAAATGAGATAAATGTCTTATATGTTGTAAGCTGCTTATAGACAGGAAGTTATTTAGCTTTGTATTCACTGCTGCCTTGTGTACAGTAGGCATCTAATCAATGTGCAGTGACATGACATGGGTAGCATGCAAGAAGCTGACAGTCTATCGATACATGTTGGTGTCATGTGATCTGTGTCATGTGAAGAAGTGGAAAAAAAGTTAGTGTCTTGTCAATTGACTGTGGGGCAAGAAATGACACTGGAGGACAGAAATCAGTCCTTTCAGGCTGGAAGTGTGTCCGTGGTGGGGAGTCAGGGGGATCCTAAGAGGCAGGCAACAGCTGAGGGTGTGCTGGGAAGGATAAAGGTGGAGAAAGAGGACAGCCAGGTGCTGCACACCTGAGGGACCACAGCAGGACTCTTTGGTGATGCTGAACTGGTAAAGGTTTCTCCTCTTCCGCCACCTTGAGTGAGCCTAAGGACCCTCGAAGACTGGAATTTTGAAGAACACACTGAATTTTTAGCTTCCATAGAGTATCCCTTTAATTTAATGCATTAATTAAGTAGTACTTAATGTTAAGTGTATTTCCCATTAAGTAAGTATTTTTTTGGATAACCTTTTGGTAAGAGTGCTAGCAAGACCAGACCTGTTCAGTATTTCAGCTATTTCCAGAGTGTTAGGTTGGGACGGTGAGTGGGCAGTAGTCCAACAATGGAAAGATGCTGTGTGACTCATTACTAAGAAATTCATAACAGGGTGTAGTACCACAGATCTTAAAAACTCTTTATTTATGAGCAGGACATATATAGAATTTACAATGTACCACACACTATTCTCAGTGTTTTACTTATATTAACCCAACTCTATAAGCTAAACTCTATAAGCTAGGTTTTTTATTTATTTACTTATTTATTTTTTTATCGTGCCCATTGTACTAACGAGGAAACAGAGGCATGAAGAGATTAGAACTTGGCCAAGGTCCGTTGGGTGTAAGTGGAGGTGCAGAGATTAAAATCTAATCCTCTGGCTCCAGTGTCTGTGCTAACTGCCTCATGACGCAGACAGTGCTACGGTGATGATGAAGGGAGTGCTCAAGCACTCTCTCTCATTTTCTGCTGTCTGGGACAGAATGTGCTCCTCCTGTCGGAATGGTATCTAGGCTATCAAACAGCAATCGCATGATGTCTTGTCTTTGTATTGCACTTTGCAGTGTGCATGTGCTCGCAGGGACAATGCCTCACCTTGATCTTTTTAGTAACCTTGGGAGGTAGTGCTTATTAGCTCTGGCCTTCAGATAAGGCAAGGGAGGCCCAGGGAGGTCACTTCCAGCCAGTGGGCCAGAGCCAGGCACATTCAGAGCACTGTGGACTCCACGTTCCTGTGCACTTGCCTCGTGTTGAGCAACTTCATGGATCCACGGATTTGAAATGGGGGCCAGATATGAGCCCAGGCGTTACGTTACCTTCTAACTTCAAAACAATCCAGATTCTTGCAACACATCAGCTGTCCGGTTAAACAGTGGTATATTGGCAGCGTGGTATTCATTTTGGAGATGTGTTTAGAGAAGTACTTAAACCTGCAGAGATCTCATTTTCCTCTAGCAGTCTCTTGATTATTCAGATTGTCAAACAGTGATGCTGGGGAATGGTCATCTATTCATGAAACCTCAAAAAAAAAAGTCAGAAAATTTTTTGTATCCTAAGGAAGGCAATTAGTGTCTATTTTTGCTGGTATCAACGTTGTTTGGTAGTTATGATTACCTTTAAATATCAATGGGAAAAAAAACCTTGAAATAAATTATTATATTTTTTTAACTCTGGATTTCAAATAAAGCAAGGGAGACACAGTGTGAATAGATAGGGCCTTAAATACGTATTTATTTTCAGTGATTTGAAAATTCTTTAAAAATGACTCAAAATCTATTTTATTTATCTTTCTCTCTTATTTTGTGAATGCTCATGAGGAGTCCATGAGGCATAGGAAACCTAAATGATGTACCAGGTTTTTCCGAGTTGGTAGTAAAATCCTGGGTGTAGAGAACCTAGGCTGGGGAAGGTCATGCACTCTTTTCTCTGTTTTTTTTTCTTTCCTTTCTTTCTTTTTTTTAAACTTCATGTGACTTCTTTACTGCTTCATAAAATTGCTCTTAAAAATGTCTTGCTCATGAAATGAAGTATCGATTCTTTGGTTTATCCTTTTTCTCCTCCTAACTCAGATCTCCTTTCACTTCCACAGTAGGGAAGGGAAGAAATGAATTATGGGAACTAAATACTGAAATGATGAAGAAAAACAGAGACTGCAAACCAAGAAAGCTAAACTATTCTGGCTTTAAATTCGGTCTGATTATTACAGTACGGTTAATTTTGTAGGGAAAAAGTTAGTCTTCCTGTATTCTGAAGACCATCATATATACTAGTTGTATATCGTTAATGACAAAGGATTTTTCTTTTCCAAATAAAAGTGACTCCTGGGCTTTAGATAGATAACATCACAAACCCAAATGCTTACATAGGCCCCTGAGTTATATGAGATCGAAGTGGGTCAGGTCTGAGAGATACAAGGGATTTTCCTGGAGTGTGGAGACTTTGAGAGCACATGCTCCACCCAAAAGCTGTCTGGCTATGTTGCTTCAGCTGATGGCTTTTAGACAGGAATTTGGGTCTTGGGCAGCTGGATGTCTTGATTTTTCAAGCTGGGCGTCTAGAATTATATGTGAAAACCCTCACTTAAATGTTGGTATCCACTTTAACGGTTGGTATCCGGCCACCAAAACATATGTACTGGTTGGCCTCAGCTCTGGAAGGGCTGAGGTTTGCCTCTAAGATAGAGGGTACCACTGCTGTTTTTAATCTAGAATTATATGTGAAAACCCTCACTTAAATGTTGGTATCCACTTTAACGGTTGGTATCCGGCCACCAAAACGTATGTACTGGTTGGCCTCAGCTCTGGAAGGGCTGAGGTTTGCCTCTAAGATAGAGGGTACCACTGCTGTTTTTATTGTCTAATTTCATTTCAAAACCAGAAACAATAACAATGAAGCTCTGGGAATGCGGGAACAACCTATGAGACATAATTCTTCTGAAGAAGTTGCCTGTTGACAAAGGTTAAAAGGACCATTGTTTTAGATGGCAATCATAGGAAGGTACTTTCTATTTTAAATACACAGTAACAGTGGTGTTTACACAGTAACAGTGGTGTTTACACAGTAACAGTGGTGTTTGGAAAGGACAGAGGGAGTACACCTGGGAATGCGGGAACAACCTATGAGACATAATTCTTCTGAAGAAGTTGCCTGTTGACAAAGGTTAAAAGGACCATTGTCTTAGATGGCAGTCATAGGAAGGTACTTTCTATTTTAAATACACAGTAACAGTGGTGTTTACACAGTAACAGTGGTGTTTGGAAAGGACAGAGGGAGTACACCAGACAAGCAAGCAGAAATGAGCAAAATCCTGCTACTCTTTTGAGGTTGTTCTTTTTTTTTTTT
>NW_007726955.1:430567-433904 GCF_000696425.1 Galeopterus variegatus
AGCCAGTGAGCGGAACCGGTCTCCACATGGGATCCGAACCCTCGGCGGGAGCACCGCCGCGTTCCCAAGTGGCGCACTCTCCAGTGCACCACCGGGCCGGCCCTTGAGGTTGTTCTTAAGCATCACTTATCCTATGGCCCATTTGCTTTAATACCAAATGTACCATCTTTGCTGATGACCACACCTTCACAGAGTAGTGTAACATATATTTATACTCAGAGTGATACTCAATCACAAGTTCGATGACAGGTTTTTCATGGGTAATGGCCAATCAGAACAGATACAGCCCTTAGACAAACAGTACACATATGCAGATATACACCTGCCTTTTTTATATAAGACTTTTTATATCCTAGAACTGTGTTACTCAAAGGGTAGACCTCAGACCAGAAGCATCAGCATCACTTGGGTGCTTAATAGAAATGCAGACTTTCAGGCTCCACCCCAGATTTACTGAATCTAAATCTGCCTTTTAACAGAATTTCCAAGTGATTAATATGCTCATTGCAGTTTAAGAAGCACTGTCCTGGAGCACTTTATACTTCTCTTTGTTGTCTACCATATCTTGTATTACCATTATATAAGTACTTCTTTGTCACTACTAGTAGACTATTAGTTTGTTAGAGCAGAGGCTACATTAGAAAAAAAAAAATCCTAGTACTGTGCTTAATATCTTGACCACCTGTCCTGGAGCACTTTATACTTCTCTTTGTTGTCTACCATATCTTGTATTACCATTATATACGTACTTCTTTGTCACTACTAGTAGACTATTAGTTTGTTAGAGCAGAGGCTACATTAGGAAAAAAAAAAAAATCCTAGTACTCTGCTTAATATCTTAACCATGGTAAGAACTGAAAAATTTATATTGAATTGAATTGAAAATGATGAAAATATTGTCATACCAATAATTATAATTAGAGCAGCTTACATTATTGCATGCTTTCTGGGTGCTTGATGTGGGTTTAATTATTTCATCAATCTTATTTAGTTCTCACAATATATGGAAAGTAGAAACCATTAATATATTTATGTTACAGATGAGGAGGCTGAGGATGTGAAAGATTAAGTAACTTGTGCAGGGACATGAAGGGGCAGAGAGGGGACTCATTGTTGACACTGTAGAAAGCCTGCACTGCTGTCAGTCTTGGATTGGTAGGTATGAAAGAAGGAAATAAGAGAGGAAGACTGGAAGAAAATTATCTCAAGCTTGTAAGCCTGGGAGACTAGGAGAAGGATGTTTTATTCTTGATGGTATTAGAGGATTCATCAATAGCTGTCTTCGGGATCTTGCCCCAAAGACAAAATTCTTCTCTTTTTACAATAGGGAATATCTGCTGGTTAATGTTCATTCTTGACCAGAAGATGGAGCACTTTAGTCTTTGTAGTTTATTGATTCATCTGCCTAGAGATGAAAGGGCAAGAAAGAACATTTCTTGTCTGTGACAGCCGTTTTGCCTTTTCTCCTAAAGAAGCCAAAGGAATTAAGAACTCAGCTAAATGTAGGAAAGATGATTGAGAGTGGGGAGAGGAAAAAGGGAGGAAAATGTCACTTGGCTTTTCAGACCCTTCCAGCAGGAAGCAAAGCGCTCAATAGATTCTATGGCACAGGAGACCTCGTAACAATTTAATGGGACCACCAGACAGTCCTATTATGGGGGTGATAGGCAGTATATAATTATTTTTAATGTGCGTGTATGATTAGGGCTTGAAATGGATCACAGTGCTGTTCAATACAAAAGAAGCTTAGATGAAATTAACAATTCTCCCTGTGTACTGGGACAGAAACCAGCCTAAGTAACCCACTGGGGGATTAAAACATGAAATGAAGAAGTTAATGAAATTAAGGCTGTGCAGGAGAAAGTGGGGCTCTCTTAATGAGTAAGCTTTGAAATTTTTTAAATTGCTCTTAGGAGGATATATAAAAGATTATTCACAAAACACTCACTTGGAAGGAATGATCTCAAGCTACATTTCCATCCTGTTTTAAGAACTAGATGGTGAATACTGCAGAGATTTTTGCCATCTCCTAATGATTAGCTTTAGGAGTTATATATTTAATTAAATATCTTGCAAGCAAAACAAACAAACAAAACGTATTGATGCTCATTTTATAACCATATTTATCATTGTCCCTACAATTTAAGGAACTCTTCCAACAACATCCTAGAAGAATATTGTCTGCAGAATCCAAGGATGTGTTAACATTAGGTTAATTGAAAAACATCAAAACTTTTATACATATACTGTCAAAAGTAGATTAACAGGTCTCAGGAGTATTTTTTTAGATTTGAGGATTAATTAATGGCTTATAATAATTTATTTAAAAGTCCATATGGAATCACACATCTAAACTTCCGTAATTATGTCTTCTGGGATTATAATGAAAATTTTGCTCCATTTAAAGTCTTCCCTCTGGTCGCTTAGAATCTTGCACCCTCTTATTAGACACTTAGGTAACTTAAATGGCTGCTTCAAATATAAGAACTTAGCCTAAACATACATTACATTTTGTTTCAGCATGAAATTCAAAAATTCATAATTTGGGATTTAGAATAAGTTAAGTGGTGGAATTTTTTTTGAAGACATGGGTCCTATATTTTATTACAGTATACGAAAGTTAGATAAAATGTATCATAGCATACTGACAAGTACTTTAATTATCAAAGTGTTTTATGCATATGAAATACAGAAGGCTAGTTAAGAACCCTCTTTACACATAAAGAGACCTCTGAAACAACTTTGCATTTTTCTACTTAGAATATGAGTTGAAAGAAGGAATCTAGTTGTCTAATCCTGAATTGAGACTCACCCCAATTATGGAGGAAATATCAATCAGTCTCCAAATCCAGACAGCTCTGTGCCTGGAAGTGTCTTTTGTGTGTATGCAGCACTCCTGTCTCATGGGAAAGGCTGCCACCATGGTGGCTACCAATTCATACTCAGGAGACTGGCTTCAGATTCTAGTTTTGTGACCTGCAGTTATGTGTCTTGGGATAAATTGCACACTATCCCCCACTTTCACTATTTGTCAAGGAAGAATAACACCTACATTGTAAGAAAATTGTAGGATTAAATGAGATAATGCAGGTATAGAATGTGGCACAGTGTTCTTCCTCAAGTAAATGCCCCCAAATAGTTGACTATTTTTGTTTTTAATAGCAGGAAAATAGAACACACTGTCTTCATTTAGTCATTAAATAAATCAAATTGAACTAATTGTTACCATTTAATTTTATTCTTAAAATGGCATTTCTTATTTATTTTATTACATAAGCAAAACATGATCATTAGAATTATAAATTATAAACACGCACAAGCAAGAAGAAAAAAAAAA
>NW_007726955.1:434543-452541 GCF_000696425.1 Galeopterus variegatus
CAAATATGTATCTTTGTGAGCCATAAATAATCACATTTAAACCAAAGTGGAATGCAAAACTCCATATATGTTTTGTATAATTTCTTGATTTAATTCCGGACTTTGCCAGTCAATCTGCTGCATAACTGCAAGCAAATTACTGACCTCTTTTTTGTACTGTTTGCTTTGTCTGAAAAAGGAGAATAACTACAGGATCTCCACCAAAGTGTTGTGAGGATTAAATAAGAATTTACATAAAATGTAGTGGACTTCATTATAGAAATCACTGTGTAGGATGTATCTTTCAAGGATTCCATTTTAAGGAACTTTTCATGGTACAATGTCACGATCTTGTGAGAATCTACTTTCATGACTACTCTTCTCTCTCCGTCACCTCGATTTGCTATGCCTTTAATTTTTCACATGACCAGTGAAATTCCTCTAAATTGTAGATGCTGTATTAATGGGGAAATCTAGCCTCGGTTGGGAAAAAATACACCCATAGGAAGATTTTTTTTCCCCAGTAGGGTTTAACTAGGCTGGGAGTAAGAACTATATCTTATACTTGTTCATATTCTCAATGTATCTACATGCTATGCTTTGAATATTAAAATTTGATGACTTTTGAAAGGATACTAGAATAGTTCATAAAGTAACATTTACCAACTCAGGGAAAGTTTACCAGGTGTCCTAAGTGAATTACTTGTACTGTCCTACTTTAGAAGATTGAATGAGCTGATAGAAATTTTTACATAATATTGCTTGACGTATATTAGAAAAAATTTTTCACTTTGCTTTGCTGCCCTTATAGAATTAAGTATCTTTTTGTCCAGTTGGCATTTGCTGTTTGCTGTTTGTCCATACAAAGTGTATTAAGGCAAAAGATGAATGTAATGCTCTAAAAGACTGTAATCTCTCCAATAATGACTGTAACAAAAATTATTCATTGCAACTTTATAATAAAAGCCTTTGATGAAATATACATATTAAATGATTTTTTTTTTTTGAGAAGTCTTTCTTTCTGCATTCTCCCTTTAAAAAATTATTTCTTTTTACTGAAACTGATGAAGGGAAGGAAATGTACCCAGGCTTGAAATTTTGTTTGGAAACAATCCAGTTCTGTCTTTCCCAAAATATAGATTGTGCAATTAATGGGGAACTTGGCTAGTGCAAGGTTGTTGACAAAATGTAGCTAGACGTGTTGAGCTATTTTTAGTTATTATGCTGTTTGTACTTAACATTTAACATGAATATTTACTTGCACAGAAGTTATTCTTTTAAGATATAATGAAAAAATAGTTGACATTTGTTTTAGGAAAATATTCAGTTTTTAGTAAAGAAGCAAAAACAAACAAACAAAAACCACCCTGTGCTCAGAAGAAAAAATAGCCTCAGTCACTTTAAAGTGGGGCGAAAGTGTGTTAGGATATATAACACTTAAAGAAATTTTTTGCATGTAAAATATATTCTGAAAAAGTAAAAATATTTATTTATTAAACATTTTAACAACATTTTCTTGATTTCAAGTATATCTGTTCAGTGAAAGTCACCTTATAATAAAATTTTGCCTGCTAGAGAAAATTAACGAATATCTCTAATAAATAAGAATGATTTTTAAATTAACATTATTGATAAATGTAGTCCTTCTAAAGTCTTTGAAAATGCTGGAAAACAGCTACTCTCTTCAGTAGATTTTTTCAGTTGTGATCTTTCACTACTTTCTCCTTCATAGGTAGTGAAAGCCAGATCGAGTTCTGTACTTGCCAAGTATCGCACATCCTCTGATGAAAGGGCATGAAGTGAGATGGTAAACACCTAAAGATCCATGCTATAACTTTTTATCATGTGGTGACTCAGTCTACTTTCCAGAAGTAAATGTTTCAGCCAAAGAGCATAGGTACTCCACCTCTGGATCTTGTTCACTGCACTTGCAGCTCAAGCTCCCATGCTGTCTTGGCCTTCTCTGAAAAACCTGAGTGCTCTGCAACTCCCAGAGCATCTGCTTCTAGATGTGCTTAGGATCTCATTAGACGGAGCCAACTCAGAATCTAAGCAGATAACTATGGGTAGTCCCTGGTTTCGCAAACCCAAAGGTTGCTTGGCAACCCAATTCATGATACCTCAAAAAATAAAAGGGTGGAGACTGTCGTTTTCTGCAGCTGACATGATTGGCAGGTCTTGCAGGGGAGTAAGAGCCGTCAATTGAACCGTCTGCGAGGAGGCCAGTAGGGGGCGTCAGGACAGGCTCCCTCTCTCCCTAGCATTTGCAATGTGTGTTTGTGCGCATGCGCGCGTTTAACTTACGCTTCTGTCAAGAACCCCCCACATTTTCATCTTACCCCGTCCCATCTCCCTTTTCCACTTCCTTGACTCAGAAGTAACGCCTCAAAAAATCTTTCAACCCTTTATTCTGATGATATATATTTTCTTATTTCTAAATAGTGTGTTTCTACAGATTTTTGAATTTTGTTATCTATTGACTGCCTACAAATCTTTCAAATATAGTTCTACAGCCTATCTAGTTGAATCCTTTAAAAAGTTCTATAGCATATGGAGTTCAATCCTCTCAGTTCTATAGCACACCTAGTTCAATCCTTTTCATAACTGAGCCACATATTGTCCTGATGACATTTTCTTTCTTTTACAACTTTTCTTTCCTTAATGTTAGTATTGTCTTAGTTTTTTTCCTTTCATTGCTTTGTATTCTCAAACAGACATCTAATAATACTTAATGTACATTTAGCAAGTGACATATGTCGAGTATTGCTGTAAGTAATTCATAGGCAAAGGGTAGGGGGGTGGAAGTTGGGGCATGTTTTGCCCCACCCCTTAGAATGTATGAAGCCCACTCTTATTCCTTGGCCCTTTTCACTAGTCTCCTGCTGTCTGAATCACTCTTCTGTTTCTTTATTTCCAACTCATTCATCCTAAGGTACCCATCTTCCCTGACCCCTAAAAACGAATGTGCTCCTGCAGCACCGTGTTCCTCATTCACCACCCTTTGCGTTTATTACTTGGCTAACATCTGTTTTTCTTGCTGAATCATAAACTTTGTGAGGGTGGGGTCTATTTTGTCTTATTCCCTGAGAGGGCCCCCGTGTTTGGCATGTAATAGGAGGTTTATAAATTTTAGACGTTATATGATGGGGTCTCGAAGGAGGATGGCAATGATGCAAATGTGCATGAAAACATTGCAATGATTCAGGCTGAGAAGTCTTAGGTAAGGAAAAAGAGTTGTTTACTCACACGAAGTAATTGCCTAACCTTAAACTGGCTGAGACTTGTGGCAACTATAAAATGAGAGGCAATGTGGCTTTACAGATTGCACAATCTGAGATTAAGAGACTGGTTCTTAGTAGAATTTTGCAAATAATCCTGGGTAGCCTCGCAGATGATTAACATCTTGGAACATCAGCATGACAGACCCTGGTTTCTCTAACCTTCTATCCACCATAACACACTTGAGGAATATACTGTGCCAAAAGTGGTGGTTCTCTGACCAGTGAAATCAGAGAAACCAGTGGAAGCTCTGCCCTCAGGAGCCTCCAGTCTAGTAAAAAAAGACAACCAGCAGATAAACACATATACAAACATGTATTTGCAGGTTGAAAAAAATGGTGTCAAACTGGAGACCAAATGGTGATGGAGAATAAAGAGAGAGCTCTACATGAGAGGTCAGGTAAGGAGGGTATGAGAAAGTACGATTTACATATAAGATGTCAGGGGCAGGGTATTCCCAGCTAAGAGAAGAGCAAGTGCAGAATCTTCAGATGGGGGGAGGTTAAGGTCAGCATGTCTCTAAAACAGCATGGTTACATCTAGGATCCCAAAGGAGTCCATTGTGATTAGAACAGAAGCAGCAAAGGAGCACAAGCTCAAAATGAGGTTTGAGAGGCAGGCCTCATTATTTAGAGTTGTGAAGCCAGTGCTGCTCAACTTGTGGTCTGCACATGGGCTGATTATCTGCAACCTGTTGGCTTCCTGTTTGCCTTGAGAAAAGGAGCTCATGTAGACATATATCAGCTATGTCTCCTAGAACACTATTTAGCTGAGTTTACACACACACACATTTGTAGCAGGCTTTCTCAATGAAAGAAGGAGTGTGCTGATGTACGTTTATGGCCTGATGTAAGCTCCTTGGCTTGCTGCAGACCAACACTTTGAGTATACAATGGAAAAACATTAAAAGGTTTTCATTGGATGTGAACATGTATTTGGTGGCAATGGAATGAGGGGGCTATGGCATGGTAAAATTCACTTTTCAATGTGATTTCTGTGGCTACAGAACAGAGAGTGGAGTGGGAAGCAGACAGGAGGAGAGATCAGTCAGGAACAATAGTCTAGGGAAGAGATGACAAAGGCCTGGACCAAGACAGCAGCAATGGCAGTGGAAGACTAGTGGACAGATTGTGGTATATTTTCCAGGTAGAATCTATAGATTTTCTCATAGATTGATGCATAGGTAGTTAAGAGGACACTTCAAGTTCGGCCCCCAGTTTTCTGCTGTGAACAATTTTGTAAATGAACATGTCATCGACTGAGATGGTAACAGTGGAGGATGAGTGAATTTAGGATTGGAGAGGTTGCGTGCATGAATATCAATAGCAGTAGTTATTGTAGGGAGGTTTTAAATAACAGGAGACTTCATGAAGAAATCCTTAAGGAGAAATTTTTTGACTCTCCAAATTTGTAAGTACTAGTCTGTATAGTCTGTAATGCATAGCCTGTATTTTATTCTCATAAAATGTTTTTTTTTTAAAAAAACAGGAAAAATCTCAAATTGTGTTTGAGACATAGATTCTGGGAGGGGTTAGGCTCACTCATCAGCTGAAGATCTTTTCATCATATACTAGTCTGTATAGTCTGTAATGCATAGCCTGTATTTTATTCTCATAAAATGTTTTTTTTTAAAAAAAACAGGAAAAATCTCAAATTGTGTTTGAGACATAGATTCTGGGAGGGGTTAGGCTCACTCATCAGCTGAAGATCTTTTCATCATGCGTGATTCAGCTATGTGACTAAGCCAAATTGTACAGCTATCATGATCTTGATGGGTTCTGAATGGTGGAAATAATTATGAATGTGAAATCCATGAATACCAAGGGTGCATTCGGGGTGGGGAATAAGTTTCATCTTAACTGTCAACTCTGGTGAATTTTTTGCAGATGCTCAGAGAACCATTGTGAGGCTGCATCTGGATTTAGTGAAGAGTGTTGTCATCGGTTTTCCCTGTCTACCTTAGGTGCAGGAGGGAACAGTGGCACAATTATTTGCTGTCCCCCTGCATCTTTCAGGCATGGAAGAAGAATGGGATCGGTGTCTCAACATGTGTGGCAGTGGGTGTATCATTCCAAACACTGAAGAATGGAACAAGCAGTAAACTTCGAAGGGACTGTCTATGTGATTAAAACATGGAACAGATTCCAAGAGCTGGAATACAATGTCACTATTCCTTTCCTTGACTGATATTTGAACCAAAGTTGGCTGATAACAACTAGAAAGGCTTTCTGGGATGTCAGTGAGATTTTGTTCTGGGATCCATTAGGTAGAGAAAAACAGCCAATTAAGACTGGGCAAATTCCATAGCTCTGGCTGGGCCAGTTGTCATGAAGTCAGATCATATGGCTGAAGTTGGTGACATGGTGAATCATTCTCGATTTCCCTCATCTTCTTCTATGCACAAAATCTGCTTGATTTCTATTTACTTATTTCAATTTAATTTGGCTCTACCACTACCTCTGAGCCTTTCCCAGCAAATGCAGGCCTTTTGCAGCCCGTGCTACAGAAGACTCAGGTGACTGTGTGAAGCGTTATGAGACTGCAGATTAGTGGAATTCATCAGAGAGTGGCAGCATTTTGATCAAACACTGGGAAGCATGCCACCAACCTCTGCTCAGGTGGCAGAGGCAAGAAGGCTTATGCATGACGTTAGAGATGATTATCCAAGGACTCTGTCCAGGCTCCATGAATAATAACAACACTAATCGTTACCATAATGAAGCAGAAGGGGAGTAATCATTTTGCAAAATCAGTAAAACAAGTCACATCAGTTTTCTGGCTGAAAGCCAGCCTTGTTTTCTAGTGAAGAGAAGACCATTGGCGAGTTTTATAATTTAGACCATTTTGTCAAGGAGCTGCGGAATCCACTGTTAAGACAAAAGGAAAAGGAGATCAAATTCAAAAGAATTATTTTTAATTTACACTGAGATATTTGCTGTGGGTGTGAAAATAAATTGAGAAAGCAAGCGTATTTCTGCTTATGTGTTATATTTTTGTGGACTCAGAGAAAGAGTTGGAGGGAGATATTTGAGGTCATCCAGTCTACATGGTTTCAAACTCTTTATTCTTTATAGTAGCATACCTTTTTTGAAAAAGACTCTTTTGTTGAACTCCAGTACAAAGCAGGTAAAAGCAGAGATGATTGTGTAGGAGAAGGGAGGGAGAGAGAGCGCGTGGCTTGTGTTTCTCTCTGCCCACCTGGTTTTTCCATGAGACACCTCTGCGCTGAAGACTCAGTTTGAAAACCACTGATCTCATCCAACCTCTTCATTTTGTAAACAGGAGATAATGTGACTCGCCCAGAATCAGTCAGTTCGTTACCTGGCTGGACCAGCTCCCTGTGTAATGATCTTTCCACTAAGCCACACATGGAGTGTGAACGATGATCCTCCTGCTCCTTAGCCCCCTCTCACCCTCCCTATCTCTCATGTCAGCGGGGATCTATTCATTATCTTCTCCCCATGTTATTCAATAGTCCATGTCCCCGTCACTGCAAATCTCATGGCAGTTTAAAGAAAAACTTATCTGACTCTGTACATCAGTGAGAGTTCAGAAGGGAACATTGGATACATCTTCCGTGGTGAGGGTCCCAGTGGCTGCTGCTCCCGAATGTGCCCTGTGAGCAAGGGCTCCAGTCCACCTGCCTTGTCATTTCTTAATGGATCCCCTGGTCATGGGACAGGAGGGAGTAACAAGAAATTCTCTGTAGGCCTAAAGTTGTTTTGAATTCTGTTTCTCTAACAACTTATATTACGTCTGGCCTTTGATAAATGATAAATTCTCATATCCTGTTTTGTGGGATTTTTTTATCACATGTAGTTAATAGACATTGCTCAAAGCATGGGAGTAACTGTCACCTGAATAAGAGAAATACTAGTTTTATATGGACTTGTACTTCTAAATTTCACCGATTTTTAGAGCTGCATACTATCTTAGAGAATTTCTCATGGAATTTTTTGTTATTTTTTTCTATCTTTGAAGGCAGTTTATTAGAGATTTAGAGTTGGGCTCTGGAGATGGACTATCTGGGTCTGAATCCCACTTCTGCCTGTTGCTGGCTGTATGACCTTCACTGAGTCAGCTAACCTTGCTGTGACCCAATGTCCTCATCTGGAAAGTAGGTTAACACAAGTAAGCAATTCAGAGTGTTGTTCTGAAGATTAAATGAATGAATGTGTGCAGCTGGTAGAAAAGACTGGCTTATGATAAGCACTTAATAAATGTTACCTATTATTATCTTCATATGAATTAAAGACATCCTCTAAACTCTAGTTAAATATCAAACTTCTAACTGTTTAAGAGGATTCCAGCATCTGTCTTACTTCCCATCTTCTGGAAGCTCTAAGATATCGCCAATCACTGATAAACTCTTCCGGGCAGGTGTTTCTTGTTATTGAAGGCCCGAGTGAGTGGAAGGTTATTTTCTGCAATTTTATTCATTTGGTGTGCATTCCTGGGGGTTACTAATGTGGAGCACCCTGGACCAGGTGAACTAGGGGCAGGGAAAATAGTAGGGTGAGGACACAAAGACGAATATAACGTGGTCTCAGCCCTTGATAGGCTTGAGGGGGAGAGGTGGAGCAGGGCGGGGATGCCGAGAACCATCCAGTGGTCCTTGCCTTCAAAGAACTCACTGTCCTGAGGGAGGGACACAATCTGTAAACAAATAGTCACAAAGCAGTGAGAGATGTACAAAGTGCTAAGGGAACACAGGAGAGGAAGTGACTAAGAGCCTCAGGAGACCAAGGAAGGCTTCACACAGGAAATGACAGGTCAATTGGGTCACAGAGGATGAGTAACTGTGGGAGGGAAGAGAGGGGTGGGTTTCCAGGCAGGGGAACTACATGTGCAAAGGCACGGAGGCACAGCATGCAGCAGTCAGTGATATGTTGGCAACGTAAACAGTTTAGAACATGTACGCACTGCCCTGGTTCAAGGACGTGTCAATGCCCGAGCTCCTTGCACCAGCTGGCAGAGCCTTGCATGTGGTGGTCCCTGCCCACTTTCCCAAGTCCCATGCTGGCTCCATGTTGTCCCCAGATTATCACAAGCATGACTCCCCTTCAGGGCTGCTGCACTTTGTGGAACATTCTTCCCTGCCTGTTTGCATGGCTGGTCCCCTCTCACTCTTCGGGTCTTACCTCCTCTGCAAGGCCATCTGTGGCCATTTTCCCTGAAGCAGGTCCCCTTTATTCCCTATCACAGCACATATCATGAGGAATGTATCGTGGCCTGTAACTATTTTACCCGTTACCATGTTTATGTCTGTCTGCCCCTCTGGAAGGCAGCATGGGACATGAGTGTAGGGACATGGACTTTCTTGTTCCTGTTGAACCCGTAGTGCCCAAGTCACTCCCTGGCACTACGCTCAATAGAAATTGTTGGATGAAGAAATGAAAATATCAATGAATAAATGAATGAATGCAACATTTGGAAAGAGATTGGTTTGGATATCTTCCATTCATTTCTCCAGTCTCCACTCTTCTCCTTGCATTTCTGTGTCATAGAAGGCTGGCCTGTGTGGGCTACATCAATGTCTTCCCTCTGTGTTGGATTCAGCCAGTAGGGAGCAGATAGGGGAGAGAGGAGAGTTGGCCAAGGTGGCCTTGGGCTGGCTGCATCCCTCCTCTGAAGGTCTCTGCAGGGCCTGCTCCACACAGCCTCTCTGCTGCTTCCCTTCATCACTTGTGGGGGGCAGGGTGAGGGATCTATCTTTCCATGTCCCTATCCTTTGTGGCTCCTCTATACGCTGCCTACATCTTTATAGGTAGTCCTTCTACTACTCTGTCTTCAAATTACCTATGCCAATCTGTTTACTGCTGAGACTCAGCAAGATATCAAAGGACTGGGACCAAGTTAGGAAAGGCCTCTCATGTACGTAAGGAGCACAGACCATATTCACCTGGCAATGCAGAGCTATTAAAGATAGATCTTTGTGCAGGTGCTATAGACTGAATTCTTGTGTCCCCCCCCAAAATTCATATGTTAAAATTCTAACCCCCAATGTGATAGTATTAGGAGGTGAAGACTTTGGGAGGAGATTAGGTTCTTAGGGTGGGATTAGGCCCTTGTGAATGGAATTAGTGCACTTATAAAAGGGACCCCTGGGAGTAGCCAGCTTTTCCCCCACCATATGAGGACATAGTGAGAAAACAGCCATCTGTGAACCAGGAAGCAGGCTCTCACCAGATGCCGAATCTGCCAGCCTCTTGATCATGAACTTCTCGGTCTCCAGAATTGTGAGAAATAAATGTTTCTTAGTTAGGCCATCCAGTTGATGTTTTTTTATTACAGCACCCATAAGTGACAAAGACAGCTGATGTATGACATAACCTGAAGCTGAGACAAACACCTGGGGTCAGTGTAGAGTACCTTCTCCAAATTTTGATAGTGTACCCCGTCATGTCAGAGCATGTCTTGGTAATATATGCATATCTGTTCATTTGTAAATTACATTCATGCTTGTACTAATAACTTTTGTATAGCATAAAATACAAAGGTGGTTGTTAAAAAGAACAAGTAAAGGTAAAATAAACTCTATTTAAAATATATCAAATTTACTTTCAATTTTTCTCTCACTAAAAACTGTACTATTAGTGTTCTGATTGCTTAGTTTTTAAGTGTTTTACTAAATATTGTGGCTGATATTTCAGTGTACACTTAGACTGACACTCATTGTTAAGGAGGGAACATATAAATCCATATTCCAAATCATCTTCTTGGGTAGGGCTTGGCTAATCTTCTGCCAGGTCTAATTACATTATAATATTTTGAGGGCATATAGTATGGCATTGCAGCCCATGTGAGGAAGGGGCAACTTTTCCCATTCACATGGCTTGCTTTGTTGTGTTGTCTTTGATCCATGATTCATTTTCAGGAGTCTTTTTAAGTTTCCCAGCTATTTTGTGATTGCTCACTAAGTTAAAATTAGACAATAATTCCACATATTCACTTGACCAGTCATACATCATAATAAATGAAATTAAACAAGTGAAATTGTGAGGGGACCAATGTCCATTCCACTGATGTGTGGGAACCCCTTCCCCCAAAATTCTCCCTCTGGACTTCCCACATCTCCCATGCGAGGGGTGACCACTAACATATGAACTGAGAGCACCATGTCATATTAAATATTAGAAAAACACAATCTCTTACTCTCTCCGATGAAAATAAATGTATATAGAAGTTCTGATGTTTTGTCTCATCCCCCCGTGCCCAGTCGTTTTGCACACCTCCCGGGTGCACGGACTCCACTTTGGAGATTACTGGTATGGACGGTGGGCAGAATTTAGAAATGGGGGATCAGTTATGAGGCTGTTCAGTAGTTGCAACATTGGTAGGAGCCCTAAACACATAATTCGGCCCACATTATTAAACACAGATCAAGAACCAGGAATTTTATGTACCATTTTAAGCTCATACTATAAGAAAGATTAGAGGCTTTTGATATATGACCTAAATAAAATTTCAGAACAATTTTGCCAGATCAGCAGTATTTTTTCCTTTTTACAATGAGGAAACTTACTTGGAAAGATTAAGGAACTTGTCCAGTGGCTAGTAAGTGGTAGAGAAAGCCTGGTATTAAATTCAGGTCTGCCTGTGCCGAAGGACTTGTTCCTAACCTATCATATAATGCTGATAAATGAAAAGAAAATTTGGGATGTTTTTGTCAGATGGACTTGATTTTCTCAATAAAATAGAAGAAGGTTAATGAACTTAAAAGGTTATATTCAGATAAAATAGCATGAAACGTGCTGATTACCCAGCTTGGTGGCACAGCACCTTTGAAGCTATTCTTTTTCCTTTTCTCCACATGCAAACCAAGAATCTGACATTCTGTCCAGACAGCAAATTCACTCTTATTCCATCATGACTTCTCTGTGGTTCCTTTCTCTCTAGCTGGAGGTAGTCTGCGTGGCACCAGTTAATGCTCTGAGTGAGTAAAGGTTTGGATGGGGAAGAAACAAAGAATTTTCTTTATTTAGTTATTTTTGGTTTATTTTTCCTAGACCCAAGTTGTAAGATGTTGAGATGAATGTCAAACAATGTTAAGAGTTCTTAGGGAGGACATGGCTGGAGACCACTCAAGAAAATACTTAAAGGAGAAGGTCACCATTTCAAGATGGGATAAGGTGTTTTTCTTTTCCCTACATAAACCTTGATGGGAGTGTCTATTTTGCTAGTTGGACAGATGCTGCTAATATCATAGTTCTTATGCGGCTATGGGCACCATCATATCCATAAAAATTTTCTGAGAGTCTTGAGTCTGACCTGTCCCTGTCTTCTTTTACAGAGATCCAGCACTTCAAAGGATCATGACTACTGAAAATGGTATGTGGTGCTGCTAATATCATAGTTCTTATGCGGCTATGGGCACCATCATATCCATAAAAATTTTCTGAGTCTTGAGTCTGACCTGTCCCTGTCTTCTTTTACAGAGATCCAGCACTTCAAAGGATCATGACTACTGAAAATGGTATGTGGTGGGGGGTGGTGGTGTCCTAGCACATGTAACAGGAATGTAATCTAGAGAGTAATTGGGGTGGAGAGTGAGGGGGAAACTTCGAGGAATATTAGGAAAGCAACTATGGGGCTGGGGAATAGACCAAAGAGTCAATCAGAAAGTCACAGGTGACCACCGAGTTATAAACAGAGAGGTCCTATCTGTGTCCTAGCTCTTTAAACTCTGGCCTGTTATGTGCTCTTCCAGAGAAGGCTGATAGAAAAACAAGTCACTCAGCTCTTGGCAAATACATTCTCAAAGATTATAGTTCTAGGGTGGGAGGGAAAACAAACAGAGAATTTTGTGCCTACAAAGCAATTTACAGTAATCCATTGAGATGCATTGGAAATACAAAGCATTACGTTAAGGGCATGAAAAGGTAGCGTTTTAATATATTTCCTGTTATTTCTGACTGAATAGGTCAAGCAGTTCACACTGTTGAAAACTGGGCTTTTATAATGGTTTGGGCAATTTGGAAGGTGTTAAGATTCTTTAATAAGCCCATAGAGGAGAGTGTTTCTGTTGGGACATACACTTGCAGGTCTGCACACACAAAGGCACCACACACCCTTGGAACAGGGGACAAAGAGCCACTGCTGTCTTCTCTGCAATGGGCCTCTCAGGTCTCCCACCGGAGATGAACAGCACGATCACTCTGGGTGAAGCCTTTGGGGGGTGGGGGTGGGGCAGAGGCAGGAAAACACTGACTTGTTGAAAGCTGTTGGAAAAGCTCACTAAAACTTGAGACCTGTCCACTTTCTCCTACATCCAGCCCTCGCCAAAGCTCAGTGTTCCTTCTATGTCCTCGGTGGCCAGTCTGATGCTTTAAATGTGAGTTTTCAACTCAGCAATGTACTCTTGCCCATTTTCTCCTACCCCTTCTTCCACCCCATTGATCACACATTACTGGCCATGCTCTCTCATAGTAGACGATCTGCTCATCTGTTTTCCTGAGATTTGTTTCCCTTTAGCTTATTCATTTCTGCTTCGAATCCCTCTGTCTTCTCCCCCTTCTCTTCCCTCTGCCTGGTTACTCGGGCCGTCGTATCGCATCGTCCATCCCGTCTCCATTTGCACTGGTCCTGTTTCCTCTGCAGAGACAAGGCTCAGTTCTCCCCTTCGCTCAGAATATGTTTTCTCTTGAAATGTTGGCTCTGTTTCTCACGCTTCCATCTCAGTTCATTACTAACCTTTATTGCTAACGTTTCCAGAAAGCACATATTTTATACTTACGTTCTCTCCCTCGTGACTCGTTGACTCTTTTAGCTTCTTCCATTCTTTTAGCACCACATGTGGAATGATTGAAATACAAAGGTATGTTTAGTTTGAAGAAGAGAAGGCTCAGGTGCGTGCAATTTTTGTTCAAATATATGAAGGACTTTCAGGTGGAGGAAGAATTACTTGTCCTATAAGCCTAAAATGGTGAATTTGAATGAACAAGTAAAAACTACAGTGAAATAAATACAAATACGATATCAGGATGAATTTTATTGCCACCAGAATTATTCAGCGATAAATTGGGTTGCTTCCTGTTACTGGCGGTGTTCAAACCTGGGTGGGGTTGTTGTAGACCAGATTCAAGCATTGAATGAACTCTTAGACCAGATGGGTCCTTCTGAATCCTGAGAGTTTTGCGATTATCACAACATCATTTTCAAGTTCTCTCTTGTTTGACCTGATTGTGGCATAAACCGTGACTGTGTTCATGTTATGTTTATTTTTTTGTTTTGTATCTTTCATTGCGATTATCACAACATCATTTTCAAGTTCTCTCTTGTTTGACCTGATTGTGGCATAAACCATGACTGTGTTCATGTTATGTTTATTTTTTTGTTTTGTATCTTTCAAAATAGTAACGGGTATTATGAAAAATTTTAAGCCATACAAGTGTACAGATGTCTGGGTCCTCCTATTTCTTCCCCACTCCTTCCCATTCACCAAGTCATCATAGCTAAGTTTGGTGAGGATTTTTAGGTAGATGTGTATATTTTTTAATAAAATGGGCTTATATTATATCCGATGCTCTGTGACTTACCTTTTGCTCACCATGGAATAAGATGAGCCACCTTCCAGGTCAGTAGATAGTTCTACCTCTCAGTTTTGATGCCTGCATAGAACGAATAGTGTAAAACAGGGGTCGGCAAACATTTTCTCTAAAGAGTCAGAGAGTAAATATTTTCAGCTTTGTGGTCCCTTAGGTCTCTGTCCTAACTACTCAGCCATACTGTGTAGCATGAAAGCAGCAACAGACTGTGAAAAAATGAATGGATAAGTCTACATCCAAATAATGCTCTACTTATTTATGATAAAATTTGAATGTTGTATAATTTTCATATATCATGTAATATTATTCTGATTTTTTTTCCAATTGTTTAAAAATATAAAAATCATTTTTAGCTTGGGGCTGCACAAAAACAGGCAGCAGGTAGGATTTGGCCCCTATAGTTTGCTGATTCTTAATACAAATTGTTAGGGAGAATTATTTATTCTCTTTGTCATGTATTCCCTTCCAGGTGGTGTGAGTTCCACTAGCATAACAACCTACCTTCTTCACCACCTCAGTGACTCTGCACCAGGTGAGGTAGAGAATTGGCTGCCTGCAGGTAGCATACACTTTCGTCTGTTCCTTGAGGAGGTCTGCCCAGATCAACACTGCAGACTGGTGGTCTAATTCTGATGTGTTGTTTGCAAATACTTTCTCCCATCCTGTAGGTTGTCTCTTCACTTTGCTGATAATATCCCTTGCTGTGTCGAAGCTTTTTAGTTTGATGTAGTCATATTTATGTATTTTTGCTTTAGTTGCCTGTGCCTTTGTAGTCTCGCTCAAAAAAGGGCTGCCTACTCCCATTTTGTAGCATTTTTCCTATGTTTCCTTGTAGTATTTTCATAGTTTGGGGTCTTAAATTTAGGTCTTTGATCCATTATGAGTTGATTTTTGTGTATGGTGAGAGATCTGGAACAAGACAAGGATGCCCACTTTCTCCACCGTTGGGGTCTTAAATTTAGGTCTTTGATCCATTTTGAGTTGATTTTTGTGTATGGTGAGAGATCTGGAACAAGACAAGGATGCCCACTTTCTCCACCGTCACTCAACATAGTACTAGAATTCTTAGTCAGCACAATAAGGCAAGAGAAAGCAATAAAGGGCATTCAGATCGGAAAGAAGGAAGTTGAACTATCCCTATTTGCAGATGACGTGATCCTACACATAAAAAACCCCAAAGATTCCACCAACAAATTACTAGAACTAATAAATGAATTCAGTATAGTGGCAGGATACGAAATCTATACACAAAAATCAATAGCCCTCCTATACACTAATAACAAAATAACCAAAGAAGAAATCAAGAAAATAATTCCATTCACAATAGTTGCCAAAGAAATGAAATGCCTAGGAGTTAACATAACTGAGGAGGTGAAGACCTCTACAATGAAAATTATGCATCTCATATTGCACACAGGTATTGATGTTCAAAGCAATACCCCACTGATATGTACAATCAATTATGTTTCAATAAAAAATAAAATTAAAAAAAGAAAATAAAACATTGGTGAAAAAATTGAAGAGGACACAGATAATTGGGAAGATATCCCATGTTCATGGGTTGGAAGAATTAATATCATCAAAATGTCCATATCACCCAAAGCAATCTACATGTTCAATGCAATCCTTATCAAAATACCAATGACATTCTTCACAGAAATAGAAAAAGTGATCTTAAAATTTGTGTGGAACCACAACAGACCCCCAAACAGCTAAAGCAATCTTGAGTGAAAAGAACAAAGTTGGATCTTAAAGGAAAAGCCTCCAACTTTTGTCCATTCAGTGTGATGTTAGCTGTGGGTTTCTCTTATATGTTCTTTATTGTGCTGAGGTACATTCCTTCTATACCTAATTTGCTGAGTGTTTTTATCATGAAGGGGTATTGGATTTTATCAAATGCTTTTTCTGAGCCTATTGAAATGACCATATGGTTTTTTTCATTCTGTTGTTGTGATGTATCATGTTTATAGGTTTGCATGTGTTGAGTCGTCTTTGCATTCCTGGAATGAATCCCACTTGATCATGGTGTATCATCTTTTTAATATGTTGTTAGATTATGTTTGCTAGTATTTTGTTGACGGTCTTCACATCTGCATTCATTAGGGATATTGGTTCTGTAGTTTTCTTTTTTTGTTGTGTCTTTTTGTGGTTTTGTATGAGGATAATGCTGGCCTTGTAGAACGAGTTTGGAAGGAATCCCTTCTCTTCAACTTTTTGAAGAGTTTGAGAAGAATTAATATTTGTTCTTTAAATGTTTGGTAGAGTTCTGCAGTGAAGCCATCCAGTCCTGGGGTTTTCTTGGTTGGAAGACTTTACTACTTCAATTTCATTATTCATTACTGGTCTGTTAGGTTTTCTGGTTATTCGTGATTCAACTTTGGTGAGTTGTATGTATTTAGAAATTTTTTCATTTATTCTAGGTTTTCCAGTTTTTTCACACATAGCTTTTCATTGTATTATTTTATGATCTTTTGTATTTCTGTAGTATCAGTTGTAATGACTCCTTTTTCATTTCTAATTTTATTTATTTGAGTCTTCTCTTTTTTCTTCATTAGTCTAGCTAAAAACTTATCAATCTTATCTATCTTTTCAAAAAACTAACTCTTCGTTTCATTATTTCAATGATCTTTTGCATTTTTAATCCCTAATTCATTTATTTCTTCTCTTATCTTTGTTATTTCTCTTCTTGGCCTTTTGGCTAAGATCAAGTGTATTTCTCTCCTTCTACTGATTTTCAGTTTGGTTTGTTCTTGTTTTCCCAGCTCCTTGAGGTATAACATTAGGTTGTTTATTTGCAGTCTTCTTTTTTGATGTGGGCATTTATTGCTATAAACTTCCCTCTTAGAACTGCTTTTGCTATATCCCATTTGTTCTGGTATGTTGTGTTTTCATTTTCATTTGTCTCCAGGAATTTTTTGATTTCTTCAGATATTTTCTTGCTACTCTTTAGTATTGTATTCTTTCAGACTGAAGAGCTCCCTTTAGCATTTCTTGTAAGGCAGGTCTAGTGTTGGTAAGTTCCCTTAGCTTTCATTTGTATGCAAAAGACTTTATTTCTCCTTTATATTTGAGGATTAGTTTTGCTGGGTAGAGAATTCTTCTCTGAGAGTCTTTTCCTTCAGCACTTTGACTCTATCATCCCATTCCCTTCTCGCCTGTAGGATGCTAGTGAGAAATCTGCTGAGAGATGTATTAAGGCTCTGTTGAATGTTATGTGTTTTTCTCTTGCTGTTCTCGGTATTCTCTCTCTTTGGTTTCTAATAATTTGATTATGATATATCTTGGGGTATTCATCTTTAGATTGAATTTGACTGGTAACCTCCAAGATTCCTGGATCTGGATGCTTTTATCTTTCTCCATGGCTGGGAAATTTTTAGTCATTATGTCCTTGGATATGCTTTCTAAGTCTTTTCCTTTTTCTTCTCCTTCAGGTATGCCAATTATGTGAAGGATATTTTGCCTGATGGAGTTCCTTATTTGCTATATTTATGTTTTATTTTTTCTTATTATTTCTTCCTTTTCCTACTCTGATGAGATAATTTCATGTGTTCTATCGTCAAGCTCACTGATTCTTTCCTCAGTTTGATTAAGTCTGCTGTTGAAGCTTTGTATTGAGTTTCCAATTCAGATAATGTATTCTTTATTTCTAGAATTTCTGGTTTTTTTTAAATTGATTCAGTTCCTTTCTCAAGTTTCTCATTCTGCTTCTGAATTGTTTTCCAGATATCACTTAAATTTCTTTCTGTATTTTCTTGTGACTTCCTGAGCATCCTTAAGAGAGTTGTTCTGAATTCTCTGTCAGACATTTCATAGATCTGCTGTTCCTCATGTCCATTGATGGTGCTTTGCTTGTTTCCTTTGGTGGTGACATCCTTCTCTGTTCTTTCTTGATCTTTGTGTCTTTACATTGATGCCTGGGCATTTGAGGAGACTGCTACCCCTTCTAGGCTTTATGGGTATTCTTTGGTTGTGTTAGACCTTTACTGGTTAATATCAGAGCTTTGTCTTTGGTCTGTGGATTTCTTTTTCCATTCTGTGATGATTAATAGCTACCACCACCATGCAGATTCTGCACTGGAACTAATGTGCTGTCCTGTGGTTAATTCCTGAATTGGGAGATCTTCCCATGGGGCCAGAACTTGAGCTCTGTGCTTTAGCTTAATTGATGTTTTGCTGCTGATTCTCTGGGGAAG
>NW_007726955.1:453061-455072 GCF_000696425.1 Galeopterus variegatus
CCAGAACTTGAGCTCTGTGCTTTAGCTTAATTGATGTTTTGCTGCTGATTCTCTGGGGAAGGGTTTTTATGCAAATAGGATTTTGATTGTTCGTGTTTATCACTTCTGAGTCTGGGCTGTGTGGAAATTCTGGCTTGGGACTGAGGTGTTTTTTTTTTAAGTTTATTATTTTATTTATTTATTTATTTTTGGTGGCTGGCTGGTACAGGGATCCAAACCCTTGGCTTTTGTGTTATAACACTATGTTCTAACCAACTGAGCTAATGGGCCAGTCCCCAGAATTGAGTCTTTCCTGCAGACTGTGCCCTGACTGATTTCCACTGAGGCCAGCTACCCATGCTGCATGATATATGGCTTTCTCCTGTACTTAAGCTCCTTCCCATGAGATAGGCCATGTACTCATCCCTCATGGTAACTCGCTGGCCTCTGGGTGGTTTCTTTCTCCAGTCGGCTGTGACTGCCCACTGCTATACAGGCCCAGGGGAATTCTGTCTGTGGTCTTTATGGCCTGTGGGCTGTTATGATATGCTCCAAAGCTGTCCTGTCCCTTGCTGACTCTAAGCAGTTTTGTGAAAAGGGTACCACTGGGGCTTTTTCTAGCTTAAATCCTTGTGCTGCAGCCACTCCCTTCCCCATACCAGGCTGGCTGAGAAGTGGCCAGGACTCAGAACTGTCACCGCTTTTCTTACATCCTCTTGCCTCTTGCACCTTCACAAACTCTGCAGGTCTCTCCTCCTCCCCCAGCTTCAGTGGTCTCAGGTTGGGAGTCTTTGCTTTTTAATAGTTGTAAATTGGTTACTTGTGGGGAGGAGTGACATCAGGAATTGTGTATTCCACCATCTTGATGACATCACTAATGATAGCTTTATAAGGAGAGCAAGTAAGTAGGTTAGGTCTCTTGCTCAGCCCATTCTCTCACCATGTGATACACTGAATTGCTGTAAAGGGTCACCACCAAGAAAAAGGCCCTCCCCAGATGTGTTCCCTGGACTTTGGATTTCCCAGCCTCCAAAACTATAAGAAATAAATTTCATTCCTTTATAAATTATTCAGTTTCAGATATTCTGTGATAAGCAACAGAAACAGAATAATACAGAGNTTTATAAATTATTCAGTTTCAGATATTCTGTGATAAGCAACAGAAACAGAATAATACAGAGGGGGGATGGATGGATTCACGATACGTTTCAGAAGGGAGGTCAGCAAGAGAGTAGATTTGGTTGCCCAATGCATTCCATCTTCTAATTCAGGTTTTGGAGGAGGAATTGGGGTTCAGCAGGTAGGTATATGGGAGGAAGGGACTTTAGACTGAGGAAATAGTTTAGGCAAGTGTGCTTGAGTATAATAGGCATACTGAGTCAGGAACTGCAGGTTATTTAGTCTGGCCCAAGTGGAAGGCACAGGAAAGAAGCAACGAATGAAGTAGGCGAGCTAGGTAGGGATGATCAGATCACAAAGTGTCTTATTTGTTATTCTAGGGAGATTGGACTCATCACGAGAATAGTGGGGGGGCAAATGAAAAATTTTAAGCAGGGAGCCAAGGGGCAGTTGTGTGGAAAATGGATATAGGAGAGAGAGTGGGGAGAAGTGGAACAAATTTGAAGGAAAGAAGACCGCTTAGATGATTACTACAAAATCCCGGAAGGAAGATGCTGAAGTCCTGACTGAAATATTGGGCATTGAGATCTCAATGTCTACCATTATTAAATACTGTTAAAATGAGGGAATGATTCTGGTTTTATATTTTTACTAAGTCTGGCTCTTAGAATCTGGGTTTTCAGATGGGTTTCATCCAAAGATTGGTTTACAGTATTATTTAAGTTTGGGTTTTCCAGAAGCAGACCTCAGAAAGGATTTGGACACAAGTGGTTTATTTGGGAAGTGATCACAGGAAATGTTGTTAGGAGTGTGGGGAAGTAAAACCATGAAGGAATGCACCCAGTAAAGAGTGCAGTAGAGATAAGATTACTGCTGTGCTCAGCTGGGACTCAATTTCTTTAGTGATCTTTGA
>NW_007726955.1:455691-462712 GCF_000696425.1 Galeopterus variegatus
ACAGGAAATGTTGTTAGGAGTGTGGGGAAGTAAAACCATGAAGGAATGCACCCAGTAAAGAGTGCAGTAGAGATAAGATTACTGCTGTGCTCAGCTGGGACTCAATTTCTTTAGTGATCTTTGAGAGACAGTATAGACTATGCACCCCAGAATTATTCCATGTTAAGGTGAGGGAACCTATACGTTGATTCAAAATTCTACCATTTCTTAAAGGTGGGCTCTACTGGACTACCCCATTACAGGTAGAAGGGGCTCCTTCCTTCAGAGACAGCCCTTAGGAAGTAGAAAGTCAGTGGTTTTTCTCTGGGCTTCAACCTAGAATTGTGAACAGGAGTGAATGAATCCTTTGAAGTAACTTGGGAAAATTCAGACACATTGCAGGATTCTTCTGGATAACACATGAGAATTTCCTTTTAAATGTCTGGAAATCCACCCTGTGGACTCTGTTTCAAACAGGGCACAACTGTGGCTCATCTGGTGTTTGTGGTGTATGGAAACCAACAGCAAGAACATTAAGAAGGCATTTCTTTCAATGGGAGAGATCTAAAGGCAGAATGTGAGACACAGAAGAAACTCTTATTGATTACATGCCAATTATGTGCCAGGGACAGTGATAAACAATGTCGCAGACCTTATCTAATTTAATGAATTTAGTTATGACAGCCACCTTGTAAAGAAATTATTGTATAGCCATTTTGCAGATGAGGAAATTAAAGAAAATTACAGATTGTGGGATAATTTGCCTAGTATCATGTAGTTATCTTTTGCCACAATAATGCTTTATCAGAAGTCTGCAGGTTGGTGACTTAGGCTGGGCTCAGCTGGGCAGTTGTTCTGGCCTGCGCTGAGATCACTTACATTCAAAGAAGTCAGCTGACTGTCAGCAGATTAGGATCACTTTGGCTGGGCTGAGTAGGAGACATAAGCTATGTTCTACTTGTTTCTCATCATCTAGTAGGTTAGCCCTGGCATATTTTCATGGCAATGACTGAGGGCAAGATTACAAGCTGAAACACACACTTTTTTTTTTTAACTCTTTGCTTGTGACATGTTTGATAACATCCCCTTGGCCAGAGAAAGTCACATGGCTGGGACTGAGTCAGAACCTGGATACAGGAATCAGTGAAGAATGGAGGAATTAATGCAACCCATCTACTAAACTAGCAAATGTCAGCTGGGATTTATTTGGCTAGTAAGTGTCAGCTGAGACTTAAACCCAAAGCCCTGGCAGGATATTGGTTGTGTTGCATGCTATTTTGCAAAAGGAACCCTTGTGTCACCTGAATTGGGCCTAGAAACCGTCATCACTGAATTCAAAGAAGGTGCATTTGTTTAATACTCTGCATCTTTGTATTGCTTCCAGTTCACCCTCTGGCCTAAGATGGATCTGATTCCGTTTATTTATTTTTATTTTTGCTTTTTAAAGAGGGAGGTGGTAAGGAAAGAAGAACTCCAAGGCCATTTTTATTGATAGGAAACTTATTCAGTGACCACTGGACTCTACACACACCTCTATAAAGGATAACACTGGATGTGCATTGTTTCGTCTTTTTACAGTCATTTTGATATTTGAGGAAGAGATAGATAAAATGAGAAAATGATGGCTAATTTACATTCAAAAGAATGTTCTTAGTGTGGCAGCTCAGCCCAAGAAGATTGCAAGTTCAATTTAAAAGATCAGAAGTATTTGTCCACCAACTGAGATAGTGTAGCAAACGGGTGCTGGGATTGTTCTGGCTGCCCTGGGAAGCCTTGATTTAGGAATGCATTCTTCTTCATCTTCTTTTTAAAGGAAAGTTGTGACCATCTCTTTGTGTCCCAGCAGGAGAAAAGAATAAAACTTGACCTTCTTTTGTTGCAACAACAGCCTGCAACTGCCTCTTTTCACTGATTCAATGTGCGTCATCGTCAGTCGTCAACCCTCCTTCCAGGATAGAGCTGCGTTCTGCTTGTGTTATCACTTCGTCATGTGCTGTCCTTTCTCATCTGGTTTTGGAATTTAAAGGAAAAAAACAGACCATGAAAAATGTGTAAGTTGGATGCTATTCATTCACTTATTTATAAATAAATGGAAACTGACAGGCACCTCTTCAGAAAATGTTTACTCTATGGACAAGTGTTGATGACATGGGCTGAAAGACACAGTCTGGTGCCACCAGGACCAGCTGCTCCTTCTGTAGTTACCATTGTGCAGTCGCTTTCGTTTTGGCTTGGCACATGCATTTTCAGGCGGCCTTCCATTGAGTCTCCAGGGTACTTTATCTCTGGCACTGTCTGCTGTAGACAATAGATAGTCCTTTTTACCAGCCCTGAAAGCTTGGGCTTTGTGTGCTCTTGATTTCTGGTGCTACGGCTGCTAACATAATGGGCTTCTCCTGATGCCAGTGGGTGCATCTGCTGTTGGCCTAGTAACTTTGCTTCGTGGAAAGGGCACTCAATATTTTGTTCTTCATGCTGCTGGGCTGACATTTGCTAAACTGGACAAATGTTTTCATTTTCAGTGGAGAAGAAACACTGCTCATTGCTTAGCTAAGGGAGTGGTGGATTAAGTTATTGGATTTATAAGTCTCAGACTGGCTCAAATCACAGACCCTGGGTCACCATCTTCAACTACTCCAAGGGGTATCATTTGGGGGGCTGTTGAGGAATTGGTGGTTGGATTCCTTGGGGAAGTGCTGTTCCCCTGTGTGAGCTCTAGATTGTACAGGCCTATTACACAGTTACAACAAAGGAGTTAAGTCCTTGTCTACCTACCTACCTATCAATCTATCAGTCATCAGTCAGTCAACTAGCAAGCATATATTTCACCCTGGCTTGAATGCAGAACACAAAGGGCCATTGGTTACAATCCTTGCTTTAGAGGTGTACAATTTGATTTTAAAAAATTACACACACACACACACACACACAAACAGAGCTAAGGTTTTGTTTAATTCATTCGGGGGGGGGGGCGTTGAGAAAGGGGGATATCACTGTCATCAGCTGAAGTGCCTGGGGAAGACTTCCTTGAGAGAAATGGAATTTAAACCTAATGTGAAAGACTAACTGGTACATTGAGGGTTGAGTGAACCCATGTGGATAAAAACAAAGCCGTAAACAGAGCTATTCTTGGATGTATGATGGTCGTTTTAGAAACTAAAACACCCTATTCCCTTAAAAATTGCATTTTTAATCCACAGCATGTGCCATATTATTTGCGCTTATTTGCTTTATCTTCTAGAGACCTCAGTAAGCTGAGGGAGGGGGAAGGGACTGGCATGTATTAGTTACCTTCTGCTCGCTGTGAACTGTGCTGTCTGCTTTACACACATTATCTCATTTAGTTCTTCTGCAGGCCTGTGAGCCATGTGTTATTGCTCCTATTTACAGATGGGGAAACTAATGGTCAGAGCAGTCACACCACTCGCTCAGGTCTCACAGCCATGAAGTGGCTGAGCCCTCTGCATTACTCACACACGGTCAGTAACTTGCTTGATTTTGAAGGTAATCAGGACAGTAGACAGGTTCAATATCAATGCTGTTTCTGACCTGCTGCTTGTTAAATGAGAACATTGTCCGAAATTATGAAAATAACTTAAAATGACAAAAAAAGAAAAATAACAGTAACAAGAAATAAAATAGTTGATGCGTATCATTTTGGGACACATAGAGCATAGAATATGTCTTATGCACAGGAAGAACAAGGTGTGTGTGTGTGCATGTGTGTGTGGTGCCGAGGGCTATAATCATTTGAATTTGGTGCACTCTGCACATTTTAGGTGCTTACTAATAGGGTTAATGTCTGCTACATTAGAATTCTGTGACAAAATGATGAAAAACAGTTCCACTCAGACTCTCAAGGTGACAGATGTTCTATAGCTAAAATATTGCTTTGGGGAAACGAAAATAGACCCACTGCACCTAAAATAATGAGCCAAAAATATAAGGAAAAAATAGAAAATGGAGACTCACAGCAAGGCAGATGCTATGTTTGAGTGATGGTTCTCAAATTTTCCTTCGGCGGGGTTGCACTCTGGCCTGGCCTGTCTCATCTCCCATGGGCTCCTCTTGTAGAGGCGAGGTCCTTTTACACTCTTGGCTGCCCAACCCCTGCTGTCCTGCATGAATGGAGAATGGAGGTTCCTACATGTCCTCCCCCAGGGCAGTGGCTTGGAGAGACAGCAGACTAGGGAATGGAATGATGCTACTTGTGCAAGCAGTTGCTCGCAGTGTCACGTCGCCTGGTGGCCTTTGGCTATTCTTGGTGAACTTCCAGAAGAAGACATAATACCTAAAGTAAAGTCCTGTTCCCTCCATGACCCCTGGCTGGGAGCATCACCTAGCCCTTGCATGTATTGCTTTTGCATTTTGAGCTCATACAGGAACCGTAAAAGTGAGCATCCTGCGGCCTGCCACCAGGGCTAGGGAGATGACATCATCTTATCTACTCAAGAATTTGTCCTTTTGGGTCTCGCTGAAAAGTAACTCAACACATAAATGCACCTCCCACCAGGACTTCTGGCCTTTATAATCTGCTGCAAAGCTGTATTTTGCTGGAAGAAAGGGTGAGACTTTTAAAACTTTTTCATGGTGACATGTAACACACACACAGAAAATACTTCAGGCAAATGTATAGCTCAATGCATTATAAAGTGAATGCTCACATAACTGCCACTTGGGGCAAGGAAAAGAACATTGCCAGCTCCTCGGAAGCTCGTTGAGTGTCCCTTTTCAAACAACCACCTCCCTTCTCTCGAGATAGTCCCTGTCCTGACTTGTGTGGTAATTATTTTCATTTGTGTTTTGATCCTTTGACCAATAATCGCTACAGTTCAGGAACTAACAGACTTTTTGGATATTTTGCTCCTTTTCATTTTAACGAGGAAAGACTCCATAATAAAATCTGGGAGGCTGCATGGAAGGAGACGTGGATGTTAGACAAGCCTGGGGTGAATCCCTGCTTTGCCATTCCTAGCTGTATGGCTTTCAGCAGGTTGTGTATACTCTTAAAGTTCACCTTCCTCATTTATGCAGTTTAGGATAATAACCCCAGGCTATTGTACTGCAAAAGAGGTAATATAGGACACTATCTAACATATTGCCCGATGCTTGGTTGTGCTCAGGGACCCTTCTTGCTTGAGTTGCTTGCTCTCTGGTGACTTGTGTTAAGTCTGCCTTTGCTGCTCCAACCCCCATTAAAATTCTCTGCCTTGCATCCCCTGCCCCAGAGAAAGCTCTCTGAGTTGCATTGTGTGTTCATTCCCTCATTCATTCCTGCAGTGCACTGGGGTGGGTGTGTGGAGGTATATAATACATGGCAAATAGGCACCATGGAATAAACCTGGTTGAATGAATGAATAAATGACTGAGTCATTTTCCCTGGCCCTTTCTCTCAGAGTTTATCAGCTGGTAGAGGAGGTAGAGGAAGGCATCATGAGGAGGCATTACGAGGTCTTGGTTCAGAGTGCCAGCCCAATGGTTCCATTTATTAACTGGAACAGTGGAATCAGTGGTCTCTGCTTTAGTTTACCCATCTGTAAAATGGGTTAATGACAGTAACTATCTCATAGAATTGTGAGGAATAAATGAGAAAAATAGATAAGCTGCTTACAGCTGTGCTTGGGACATTGCAAGCCTTCATTAAATGTGGTGGTTGTTATTGTTATTATTGTAGAAGATTTAGTGATAAAATGCCAGGAGAGTTTGCCGGAAGAAAGAGGCAGGGAGACTTAATATCTGGGGAAAAGTTTAGAAGGTTTTCAGGGAAAGATCTTATTTGTATTTGTGCTGAGCTTTGAGGCCGTGTAGGATTTAGATTTGCCATCTTAGGGGATTCAGAGGTGCTGTTCCCTCATCTGAGTTAGTTCCCCACCTTCCCTGCCTGGCTGACCCCTACTCATCACTCAAGTCTTATCTTAAATACAATTTTTTCCCCCCCAGAGGGCTTTTCCTGAGCTGCTGACAAGGTTGAGATACCTGGTCATATACTCAAAACCCTGCATGCTTGGTCTTTAGAGGACCAATTACAATCTGTGTTTACAGATTTATTCATGTAATTATCTGTTTAATTCCTAACTTCCCCATTAGACTGTTAGATTTTTGAGAGAAGTGTTTGTGATTCTTTTCCCCTACAACTTTATCCCCAGTGCTTGTAAACACAGTGCTGAGCTTGTAGTAGAGCCCAATAAATATTTTTCGAATGATTTTATTTTTATTTATAGAAATAGGGGAAATCATTTTAGGAAGGGGGACAAGTAAACAGAATGAACAAATTGTTGTACTAGGAGACGGCTCCCTTTTCAGTAATGCACATGTCAGCTGCAACTTCACAGAGGCCCTGCCCCTCACCAAAAAGAAAGTCTCAGTGAGAATTTCAGAGGACATAAAGAAGGGGCAGAGGAAGTGTGGCAGGCCAGGGGGTGCATCTGGGAGTAGACAAGTTCTCCTGGTCCCTGTAAATCCTACTTTTCCTGAGGATGGCCCAGATAAATGCGGTCGGTGTAGAGGTTTGGGAATGGAGATGTTCAAGATTCGATGGGGAGGCAGAGTGCCCAGTGACTGGGATTTTGGCAGTCAGATGCTCTGCTCTAAGCCAGTCTGGCCTTGTGCTGGAGATCCTTATATATTTTGGATATTAACCCCTCATCAGATGTATGCTTTGCAAATATTACCTCCCTATGTGTACTTTTATTGAAATGTTTTCTTTTTACTAATGATGGTAAAGCTATCATTCAATTGAAAGCAAGTCCTAGAATCAATAGTGCTTAGAATTGAGGATATTTTGTATTATTGCTTTTTTTATTTCTTCTCAGAAAAATGTTTCATATAGGGTCGAGTCTTTATTTGAGAAAAAATTCATTTAAATTTGTCACAGCAAAGATTATAAATGTTTTAAGGCATATATAAAAGGAGACTAGCATGGGTAAACTTTCCAGAAACTAGAAGATTATGAGACTGGGTAGCTTTTGTTTGTCTCCTATTAAGTCACTTGTGCGGTAATGTTTTTAAGAAGCATGAGAAATGTACTTCACTAATGCAGGAT
>NW_007726955.1:463136-465840 GCF_000696425.1 Galeopterus variegatus
AAGTCACTTGTGCGGTAATGTTTTTAAGAAGCATGAGAAATGTACTTCACTAATGCAGGATCCTCCAAGCTGAGATTCTATTTATAAAGCATTCTTCTTCAAGGAGTTCAAAGTGCTTGTCAGAGAGTTTCTAATAAACTTACAAAACTGGTGTGCAGTGAGGCTGGGGTGCTGGGGAGAGGGAACGTAGGATCACTTCTATCCCCTGTTTTATGGGCACACTTAAGTAACTCCTCAAAGGCCAGCAAATCAGTGACAAAGCTGGGAACAAATTCTTAGTTTTCTAATGCTAAAGTTGTTTGTCTGCTAACTGGATACAAATGCCATTTCATCAAGTATTTTTGGATTTTTCCTCCCCTCCATTCTATTTGCTTGGACAAATTTTCAATTTTTGATAAAAAATCTCTGATTTTTTAACTGGCTGGGTGAGCTATAAATACGATTGGCAATTTGTTTATCCAGGGAGTTAAGTTAAAACTTAAATATCAGAAAGTAACATTAAGTGTTAGCTCTTAGTACGAAAAACCTATTTTATAAACCTAAAATTTGGACACTGAATGTATTGTACCCTTAGAAATAATTTTTTAGGCCAGTATTTTCAAAGGGTCTATACTTACCAATGTTATAAATACAAGAAAAAATATAGTTAGACAGCAGTTAGGAAGAATGACAAGTGTGTTGGGTCATTTCAGCAGTAAACATTTCCTTTGAATATGCAAGAATAACATCATGCATTATTTCCGGTACCAAATTGCAAAGGTTATAATTACACAGTGTTGGTCAACAGGAGAGTCAACCTTATCCTCATGTAGAAGCTGTAGGCCTTTAGAAACATGTACGGCCTTTCTGGAAGGTAATTTTGCAGTGTGAACAAATATGGAAATATGTAAACTCTTTGATCCCATAATGCCATTTCTAGGAATCTATCCCAGGTAAGTCATCGTGAATGTGCTTCAAGTTTTAGCTAACGATGTTCATCACAGCACCGTTTACAATAGCAAAACAATTGGAAAGAGCCTATGTGTCAAATATAATGTATTGATTAAGAAAGTTATGGTAAAATCATGTAATGGAATTCTATGTCGCCATTAAAAATGACAGGATATTATACTATATTAGTTGTTGTAAAGATGCCAGTGATGTGTATATTTAATGAAAAGAGTAGGTTCCAAAACAGTGCAGAGTGTGGTCATGAGGACATGTGTGTGTGCATACACAGATGTGTGTGTATAGTGCACACTTACACACGTACAGGAAGTTTAAGCACATACAAAAAATGCTACGTCATTATTTCTGGGTAGTGGGTGATCTGTATTTCCTCTTTTGCTTTATCTAGGTTTTCTAACTTGTCTGCCATGAGCACATATCACTGTTATACTTAAAAAAAATGTAACCGTTTAAAAAAAATTTAAAATTTATGACGATGTGTACAGGAACTGACTAGTGAGGGCAATAGGTTTCTGCACTCCCAATCTCAAATCAGAATTAAGAATCATTTCCCCTGGTAAGTGAGGTGCCTCCCAATGGGACACAGGAGAGGTGTGAGAAGAATTTTATTGCAGCACCGAAGGAGCCCTCACGGATTTTAATAAATCTGGGAGAAAGGTAGCACGCCCTCATACATAACAAGGGTGAAGTAAATGGCCTCTTCCCTCTGTGTGTTTCTTTGCATCGGTAGCCAAGAAATGAAATGCTTCATTTTCAAGAAAGTTCTTCACATCTTTAGAAACTGCATCTTGCGTATCATCTTCTATTAGTTCTGCCTTGTCTTTCTCTCTTCTCAGGAGTCAGAGCAGGTGACCTTACTGAAAAATTCCTTTTGCTGAACGTTTGGAGGAAAACACAGGCCTCAGTCTGGAGGATTTACTCACGTTTTATGCTCTGTCATAATTAGTTCTAATTTCTTCTCTTTTTGCCACAGTGCCATCAAATCCATGACATTTTTTCAATATTCCACTAGTATCTCTGATTTTATTTCTCTTCCTTCAGTTCCCTTCCTCCCCTCCCAACAGAAGCAAGAACATCCCTCTTCATACATATCCAGCAACTTTGTATCACTGAAAGCTCTGGCTAGGGCTTGGGCAACCTTCTTCCTGTAACGTTTCTTCACTTAAATTTTCGGTATTCTGAGACCTGAGCCTTCTATTCACTGTGAAAGTGGTAAATAGTAGACAGTCCCCAGGGTACAGAAGTGAGGGTGACCCCTCAGAGTCAACAGTCAGAGAAGTCCGTGAGCATCTGAAGAGGCTCCTTCTGGAAGGTCACCTCCCCTGTAGTGCCACCCCCCTGTCCCCAACCACACCTGTCAGAGCATTGACAGCATGCTCTTAGCTCATGCCACTCAATGACCACTTCCTGTGGACTAGACACAGTGCTACCCATGGTTCTCGAGGCAGGTATCACTACTTCCTCTATGAGTGCTGTTGGTGCCTGCCCAGGTTCCCTTTACTGCCAGTCACCTGTCTCCTGGATGCTGTGAGAATTGGCTGGTAACAACTCGCAGCCACAGCTTTGTGTATGTGCGTGTGTGTGTGTGTGTGTGTGTGTGTGCGTGTGTGTATGTGTGGAAAGCCACCTTCCAACCCCAGACCTCAGCCGGTACCTGGCTGACCTGAGAATACGAAAGGCCAGTTCCATTATCTAAAGGTGGGACTAACTGGTGTAATCTATGCTTCACACTTTCCTTGGCTGGCCTTTTGTCCTG
>NW_007726955.1:466497-476924 GCF_000696425.1 Galeopterus variegatus
GTATGTGTGGAAAGCCACCTTCCAACCCCAGACCTCAGCCGGTACCTGGCTGACCTGAGAATACGAAAGGCCAGTTCCATTATCTGAAGGTGGGACTAACTGGTGTAATCTATGCTTCACACTTTCCTTGGCTGGCCTTTTGTCCTGTCCAGCCCTGCTTCCCCCATTCCACTTCTGCTGAGAACACTCTCCCAATAAATTGTCTGAACAAATAATCCCCATGTCTGGCTCTGCTTCTGGGGAGCCTGACCTCAAACCCTCCCATTGTGCAAAGGAAGAAATCAGAGCTCAGAGTGATTAAGTTATTGGCCCAAATCACACAGCAGAGTAGGAACACGATGTCTACTTCTATCTGACTTGATGTTCAATTATTGTACAACAATTCCTCCCAGTGCTAGTTTTGATCACGTTTCCCCCTCCGGGGAGGTGTGGAATTCTAGCTGTCAAGATGGGCTGGCAGCTGGGTTCAAGTCCAGGGTGTGGGGCGGGAGGGGGTGGTCCAGCCAGGGAGGAGCCAGCTGGTGAAATGAGCGGTTTTTATAGAGCAGTGCTTCTCCCATGGGGACCGTGCTCTTTCCACCACGTTAAACTACAAACCTAGGGACAGTTTGGAAATGCGTGTCCAGTTTTTGACTGTCACCATGACTGTAGGACGATCCTAAGATTTAACGAGCGTGGCCAGGGATGTTAAAAAGTCTTGCGACACATGGGCAGTTCCGCTCCACAAAGAATTGTTCTGCAGCAAATGCTGAGAGTGCCCCTGTTGAGAAACACTCCACAGTGCCCAGGGTCAAAAAGTGGGTGAGCCAAATGCAGTCATCAAGTCCAAAGGGCAGGGAACGATGAAAAAGAGAAGACGGAGCCAAAGAGGGGGTAAGCCAGCAGCACTGGGGCTGGTGCCAGCCAGGCTGAGGAGTGGAGCTGGCACAGCCCGTGTGCCCGCAGCTTGCTGTTCGCAGTGTCCACTCCATGGGGCAGTGATTCTGAGTGTGGCCACTTTAAACGTTCAAGACAAAAGGAGGAGCCAAGGTGGATGTCATGGGAACCAGAGAGACAGAGAGAGACTGTGTGGCATTAGCTTCGTCGTTCATGCATTTATTCCACAAACAGATACTGAGCCCTGTAATTTTCAGGTGCTGTAGTGAGCACTAAGAAAACCAGACATTTGGACTCCAGTCAGTGCTAACAAGTACGTGCAGTAATGGTTGGCTGTGTTATAATTTTGGCTGTCCAGCAATTGAACGCCATCCTATGGAGGAATTCTTTACCCTGTAAGTCTTTCTGGGCAGGACGCCCTCTCCCATGTGAGAAGCCGAAAGTGTTAGATATCTACCCTCTCCCAATGCTCATTTGGGAGGTAGCTATTAAAGAGAGGAGGGAGAAGAGGGGAGTCTGTGTCGGCAGCAGCAAGGCTGGTTCCTGAGGGCAGTAGAGGTAGCTGAGAGGTGGTAGCATCCAGCACCCTGCATGTGGCATTGCTGCTGCCAAGATTAGCATCTGATCTGCAGTGGGGACCCCACTGGGTGCTGTTTGGGGCCTTGTTTCTAGCCATACAGATCTGGAGACTGGATCTCCAGGTGTCATGGGGATTCTGGGAATGGCTTGTCATCCCATTGCTGCTGCCAAGATTAGCATCTGATCTGCAGTGGGGACCCCACTGGGTGCTGTTTGGGCCTTGTTTCTAGCCATACAGTTCTGGAGACTGGATCTCCAGGTGTCATGGGGATTCTGGGAATGGCTTGTCATCTTCTGAATAAGTTCTTTCCTTGCTGAAATCAACCACAAATAGTCCCTTCTGTTGTTGGATATGAGTACCTTCTATGTTCCACTTGCTGGGAAAACAAAGATAAATCAGCTCAGGCCCTGTGTTCTCACAGTCGGGAAGACAAACAGGTACCTGGGTCGGACTTGGGGAGCTCTGCCACCTCTGTCTGCAACCTGTGATCGCTCAGAACAGGAAACAGGGAATGAATGATGGTCCATACTGCTCTCAGTCTAGGGGGAGGCTGAAGGCCAGGGAACTGGTACGAAATACACTGGGGTCATGTTGACATAAAAAAGAAAAAAAAGAAAAAGAAAAAAGATGAAGGGCCGCTGGCTTCCCTACTCTCTCTCCTTGTCTTCTCTTTTTAAAAGATAATATGAATCTTCTCATGAACTTTTAAAAATATTCTCATACAAATAAACATGTGATTACAAACAGTGCTATGTGCTATGATGGAAAGCTGCAGAAAGGAGGGAAAGCGTAACCCAAGGGGACCTAACCTAATCTAGCAGACCACGGAGGACTTTAAACAGGCAGTGACAATTCAGTCAGTACCAGAGGGATGAATGTAGTTAACTAGGAGGAAGACGGGAGAAGAAAATTACTGGTGGGATCAAGGGCACATGCAAAGGCCCAGTGGCAGGAAGAAAGAACTTTTAGTCTGTGGTAGTTACACACTGCTGGCTCATGGGACAATTCTAGTTTGTAAATATTTATTTTAGCTCACAGACTCTTTCGTAAAGATTGGAGCCTCAAACAGTAAATCTTGCATAAATATTCTGACTTTAAGCTCCTCTCAAAAAATCATATGATCTGACCACCCTTGGCCCTCAGGGATTCACAGCAATAATGACAAGTAATAAGTAGTATCTGACTCATTTAGGTGGGGCAGATACTCTCCATTTCATCAGTTCCTGCCTCTTACTGCCTCCCTAACACTGAAGTGAGGCTTCAGTTATTTATGATCATTGCTGCTCATAGTGGAGAATTATTTCTCTGTATTCTTGTCTTTACCAAAAATTAAAGATGGACCACGAAGACCATGTGCTTTTCCTCAAGCTCAGTGTGTGTCACCCTTGTACCTTATTGCTTGGTGCCTGAGAGCATTTAAATTTCCCACACCCTTACTTTGGAAAAAATAGAATAAAGGCAGTATGGCGTCTCACTATATAATGACCTAAAATACGTTGACTTTTTTTCTCAACTGCAAATGCTATTCAGAATGGAACGTGCATTAAACATTGTGAGCCCTACCACGGTGGTAGGCACAAAGAGCTAAATATCCAATTGATTTTTAGTCAAAGATATAAAAAGTACTAGTTCTACTCTTCTAAATGTAGGACTACACCTGTTTTTAATTGCTACTCAGTTTATTATGCATTTATACCGTGATAAGCAAAATAGATCTCCAGATCCCCTGCCCTGGAGAACATATGTTACTTATCTTTTTCTTTGTCAGATAAATTAATCCTGCTCTCTCCAAACCACTGCCCCTTACTTATTAGAAGGCAGCAAAAATGAATTTTGAACTTTTCCTAAACATTTATAAACATGTCAAGTAGTGCAAGCATCTCTGGTATCACGTAAGAACCCTGGATTGTGACCTAAGAAGCCGGTTTATTTTACACAGTTAAATCACAGCGTAAATCATGTCACTTATTCAAAGCACGAGAGAAACTCACAGAGGGAGCTTGCGGTGAATCATTTTGTACAGCAAAAACTTGAATGTGATATGAGAAATCACTCATTAATATATTGTTTTTGTGAGAACAGAGTATTCTATTAGGATTTAGTAAAGTGCGTTTGCATCATATATGTGATACGATGCCTAAAATGTCAGTTTCCTTATATGAACCTAAAATTAGTTGATTTTTATTTATGTTTGCCTTTTACATCCTGGTCTTTGGTTTTCACCTTGCTTTCTTCTCTTTTCTCCTTTCCATGTGTTGTCAGGGTGTCTAAGCCCTGCTACAAATCAAATCTTCAGCTCAGACTTAACCAGCAGAGGGTACTGTTTGAGCACTTTAAGTGGCCTTCCCATCTTTGTCTTTCTTATCCAAAGAACAATATCTGAATAACAGGCAGAGACAGTCTTCAGGAGGCGAGATGCTGGCAAGATAGTGTGCATCAGTGATCATGTTTCAACATCAACTTGCAGAAAATTTCCTTCGTTCTCTGCTGCTCAAAAGGACATTTCTTGCAAAATGCACCCACAGTTTCTGGTGATAAATGTACATGTTTAGAAGGTAGATGAAAAAGTGGAGGATGGAGTGGAATCTGCTTCTAAATTTACTATGTACTCATATCTGTTTTAGGTTTGAGGTTCTGAATCAAGATAGCTCCACGTGTTCTCAGCTGCTGGCAAATGATCATGAATAATTCCTGCAGTAGCAAATGACATAATAAAATAATCAGGCAGTCCCAGCACATTGTAGATCAATGAGCACAGATGTCTCCAAATGGAGGGGGATACTGGAGTACAATTTACATCTTGTTGGGTTTGAACATTTGAGAATTAGTTGGTGGCTGTTTCAAAACATAATAAGCATCTCCCCATTCTGAAATCATGTTCAGCCTTAAATATATTGTAGAAGAATACTTTGTCACTTAAGTTTTACATAAATTTGTTCAACTTGTGTATGATAACACTTTTCATAGTGAAATGTACATGCTTGGATTTTTATATTAATCGTTTTAAAATTTTTATCAACATTTAAAAAAACTGCACATGACAACAGCAACAACAAAAAGCAGAAGCTCTTTAGGCTGCAAAGCAACAGTTCCCTGTCCTCCTCCTCTTATCCTTACATGTAGTTTTTAACTTTTATAGCATGTTTTTTTGTTAGTTACCTCTCTATCTCTGAAAAATTTACTTGTGTTGCTAATTCTTTCGTTATTAGTTTTAGACATTATATATTGTTTTCCCTTGCTGATAGATGAAAATGTAACTTGATTAAGTCACTCGGTCATATTTCTCCTTTAGATTTTTATTGATTACCAATGCAATTTTAGGAAAAATACCTTATTCTTTAAACAACAGGCAATTTATTGTGAGTCCCCATCTTTTTAGTTCTTCCTTCCCACTTTTAGCTCCCAATTGTTGTGATCTGTTTCTCTATAATGTCAAGATAATTAAGATTTGCCTTCTGCTCTCTAATTATAATTCTACCATCTTTGTCTATAACTTTTTGTAAATTGATAAATGATGTTTACATTGGGACTGAATATTGTTTATCACAGTGTTGACTAGTGTAATGTCATTGTATTTCCTGTCTTATACAGCTTTTAATTTTTCTGAAGTTTCTAGTTGCCTTTTTCCCCCCTTGTATTATTTGTCTTTATTATGCACTCAGTTTTTTTGTCCATTCAGTCAGAGATTTTGTTACAATTTTTCCAGAAATTCCTTCTGAAGCTGCTTCGGGAAGAGTGCCTTCATCTGGTTACTCTCGTCTGTACTTATTCTCTAGGTCTGCTGCACAGTGGTCCTCTCTCTGCTTTGTTGGGTTGGTTTCTCCATTTAAGAAACTCAAGTCTTGTTTTTTGTTTGTTTGTTTGTTTCTTTTTTGCTGCAGGACATACTCCACATAATTCCTAAAAAATTATGTGTGAGATTCAACTTTTCTGATTCTTCAGATGTGTGAAAATCAGCACATGCAAGTGTGATCTATGTTCACATTTCAATAATAAATTAGGTACAGAAATTATAGTTCAAAGATAACTTTTCCTCAGAATTTTAAAGACATTGTTCCTTTTTTCTGAGCATCTATTATTGTTGATGTGAAGTTTAATTCCAGCTTGATTCTCATTCTCTTGTAGATGATCTACTTTTTCTTTTTGCCTGTTTTCTTTTGCAGATGATCCTGGATGGAGGTCTATTCACAAGCACTGGTGGGCTCTTAAGTTTTTCAGCTATACAAACTTCTCTTGTATCATTCAAATGAACAATTTCTTCCCCTTCTTTTTTGCTATTCATTTTCCATAACTCTTATTATCTGTTAATCCTCCTGGTTTGATCATTTTGTCTGTCTTCATTTTATTTTTTCTGGAGATTTTCTCAATTTTATATTCTAAAATTTCTTTTTCTTTTAAGTTAGACAATTATTTATTTTTATTTTTTCCTTGTTTTTATTGAAGCATAATTGATTATACATATTTGTGGAGTACGAAGTTGACTATCAATATTTGTGTAAAATATGTGATGGTGAAATCAGGATAATTAGCTTATTCATCATTACAATACATAATCGGTCTTTGTGTCTGTTAATCAATTTCTCATTAATTTCTCATTCAAGGTATTATTGCGATTGTTGTCTCTCTCTCTCTCTCTCTCTGTCTCTCTCTCTAGCTGTGTCTCTGTCTCTCTCTGTTTTATTTGTTTGTTTATTAATTCAGCTCCCACTTATGAGTGAGGACATGTGATATTTCTTTTCCTGCACCTGGGTTGTTTCACTTAACATAATTTTCTCCAGGCTCAACCACATTGCTGTGAATGGCAAAATCTTTGTCTTTTTTCCTTTGGCAATTATATTTTTAAACTTGAGCTTCCTTCTTAATTTCAGTTTGTTCTTTTTTCATAGTATCTTGTTCTTGTTTAGTGGAAGCAACATATTCTTAAATCTTTCTAAGGATGTCAAAATTTCTGTACTTCATATTATTGCTTTTTATTTTGGAATTAGTTTTCCCTGTTTGTTTATCTTGGTCAGAGTCTCTCAAATTAGAGACTTTTCCAGTCTTTTTTTTTTNTAATCTCTTTTTCAGAAATTTATTTGGTAAATTCATTTTACTTTAGAACCAAGAAATTTTCCTGATTCACCTTTTTCATTTTCAGAAAACAAATTTCGACGTCTGCGAAAATCATGACTTAAAGTCTCACCAATATATGAAAGAGCAGAGACTTCAATCCATATGTTCTGACTCCAAGTTAAGGGCTCTTCCCTAGAACACACTTCTCACTTCATTGTCCACTAAACTGCAGGGTCCAGGATGCTGCTTCATGTCTTATAAGACAGTTCCCTTCTACCCCTCAAACAGTTCACTTAATATCAAAGATAAATACTACTAGCATTTTTAATACCAAAATTTGCCTTTGGTATTTATTTCTTTGTGATAATGTAAAACATTAAAATAACAAAATTTAAAACATTTAAATATCATTAAAACATAATTGCTTAGAAGATTTTTAATAGACTTAATGGGGACAGCATTAAAAAGCAAATACTACTCAATACCCACCATTTCATAAGTAAGTATTCTTTACACACAGGATGGTTGAGAAGCTCTACACGGTTATGTTGTACCATTGCCTGAGAAATAAGGAAATAGCAATAAAAATATAGTCATACTAACTGTTGAGTATAAAATAAGCTTTTTGTTTTCTGGTTTTATAACTTTATTCTGATATTATAAAAGTAACACCTGTTTATTTTAGAAAAATTGATAAATTAAAAATTATTTCAAGAATTTTTTTTTCCTTTTTGTCTTTTTTCGTGACCGGCAATGAATTGCAACCCTCAGTGTCGCGCCCATACCGGACCGGGACCGGCAATGGGATCGCAACCCTCGGTGTTGCGCCCGCACCTCGCTCAGCCAGTGAGCGGCCGGTCCATATGTGGGATCTGAACCCTTGGCGGGAGCGCCGCAGCACTCCCAAGCGGCGCACTGTCGCATGCGCCACCGGGCCGGCCCCTCCATCCACTTTTCATCTATCAAAAGTTTGTTAAAATCTTTTATCAGCCAATAACCACTTCTGATTCTTAGTTTACTTTATGGGTTTGTATCTATTTGTATTCCTCTACTAACATTTTCATGGGCTTTTGTATGAAAGAGACTATAATCTTTCATAATCTGCCATCTTTATCTGGAGATCCACGTTAATTTGTAAATGCACATTTGTCTGACCTGAAATTTCTAAATGCATTTTCCATATTTATTTATAACCCACATCATTGTAAAAATGTATTTTCAGTTAGCATGCTTAAGATATCTTTTGACATGTGTCATTCTCTGACAATTATTACTTCAACTATTATAAATGTCCTTGCTCTTCATAACAGCACTATGACATAGATATTGCCACTATCCTGTTTTAAAGGAAAACAGAGATTCCAAGAGAGTTGAACGATAAGCTTGAGATCATAGAGCTGTTGAGTACTGACCTGGTTAAACCCAAACCTTTCTGTGCTTTTTCTCCTGCTTCACACTATGTCTGTTAGATACCACTTGATAAACCCAAATAAATACAACAGCATTAATAACTCAGTCTGTCTGCAGAATAAATTCCTATTCCATAAGGCTTCATGTATAATGCTTTAGCTTTAATTTTGGTTGTATTTTAAAATAATATTTAACTAGTACTGAATATTTGGTAAGAATATAGCACTCCTAACTTCTCTTTCAGGTGAATCTATGGATAACTCCCGCAGATAAAATAAGTCTTATTGCATAAAGGAAAAGCTGTTGTTTCAAAAGTATTGGGAGCAAGGCTAAGGTACAGTCATACTGTTTTAATTGTCTTAAACTATTATATATCTTACTACATTTTAGGTCAGATAATTTAGCTCATAACATTCAAAACTGTATTAATTATGGGATTTTACAACAAGGTTATACAGTATATGTTTGCCAATTGGGAAAGAAAGATAATTATGCTTGAATGTAGGTCACATTTAAGAAACTCTCTTAGGCCTATGGGAACCATGTTTCCTTAAAAATTAAGAGTTAATGATGTTAAAGAAAATGGTGCCTCTCTCCAACCGTCAGTGTCGCGCCCGTACCGTCGTATAACTTCGTATAATGTATGCTATACGAAGTTATTACGGGGTGTGTACATGACAGAATAAATGCAGGTGTCTCTGAGACTCTAAGACTTTGTAAATAAGGGGCTTTGGGGGTAGATCTAAAGGAGTTTTAGGTAGCAGAAATGGTGGGGGTTGGATAAAATGTATCACAGCATGAAAGTCTAAATTTAGTGGAAATAAGTTAAGGGTTCTACCTTTTCCTGTTTGAATAACATTCACTGGTTTGAAATGATAATTGTGGGATCTTTTGGAGAAAACTTCAGACTCAAGAGCAAGGTGTCTGTTTTATTAACCAACGTAGCAATTTATTTCTATGAGGAGATGGGTAACATTGGGGTGATTTTTGGTTTTTAGAACACCACATTTGGTAACCCTGTTATAAACATTTGGATATATACTGCACTCCATAAAATAGCTACGATAATTTAAATTTTTTTTTTAATGGCCAGAGCCATTAAGTGCTGCTGCACTTAGATCTTTTCTGTAATGCTTCACAGTCCAACAGCAATCTCTAGAGCCTGAAGTCCTGGGACTGATTCCAAGAAAACAGTAGGTCAGCACTGGAAGAGAAAGAGGTTGTTGCCGAGACTGCCACAAATGGAAATGAGAGCATAGACATGCTTATCATAAATAAACTCACAGCCTTAGTATTAGTAAGGGGGTGGCAAGTGGGTGGAGGGGAAATAGGCCCCGGACTGACATTTACCAAGAACCTGCTCAATGTCTCACATGTTGTTAGATGGCTTAATACATTATCTCATTTAGTCCTCACTAAATCCTCAAGGCTTTATTATTATCATTATTACAGAAAAGGAAACTGAAGAGAGAGGATAAGAAAATTGCCCAAGGTCACACAGCAAGCCTGTGGTGAAGCTGTTTTGTTCACTCAGGTGACTGACTCTAATACTTCTGCTCTTTCTAACATGCCACTGTTAGGGATTACCTCGATGACTTGTTATTAGTAACCTGCTGTAGATCTGTGACTGTTTAGGTCATCCTAAGCAAACAATCATCCCATTTTCTAGGACTTAAAAAAGTCAAGCTACAGAATTCGTGGAACCTTGATAATCAGAATTAATCATGTGTCTTTGGGTTTATTCACTCATTCAACAAATATTTATCGAGTCCCAGTTCCATGCCAGGTACTGAGCTAGGTAATGGTATTGCAGCAGGAAATAAGAAAGATGCAGTAAACAAGTAAAGAGGTAAACACATTCAAGTCTGAGAAGGAATTAGTTCAGTGAGTGGAACTGTAATGTTCTCCCAATACTCCAGGTTGCTACGGGAGTGAGATGCACAGGTAAACTGAATATTCTGGTTATCTACACAGACTTTATGAAGAAGTGGATGTAGCCTCACTGCATGGCAAATCCTCAGACGAAGATGCCCATATTGTTTCACCCATGGATTAGTTGCCATAAAACGGTGCCCCTCATCCTTCTCTGTTTATACCACTTAAACCATTGCTCCTTTTTGTTTTCTAATCTTTTTCTTTGGAGGACTTTGCTAGATTTCACTGGTATAAAAAGGGGAATAGTAGAGCACTTCAGCAGGTTTACATCATCTCTATTTTGGGGTAGTGGGTGAAATTTGCAAATGATTGATATAATAGCACTTATATTTTCAAAAACCCATCAAACAATACTGTGTATTTTTAGAGGTGCATACAGATGCAGAAAAAGATTTAGGAGAAGACACACCAGACCCTGGGGAGCATGTATTTGTGTATCATTTTTATAATAAAAACTAATAATGTGAGAAGAGGTAAGTTTTTTTTATTTTTATTTTTTTTCCTTTTTGTCTTTTTTCGTGTCCGGCAACGGATCGCAACCCTCAGTGTCGCGCCCGCACTGGACCGGGACCGG
>NW_007726955.1:477924-505602 GCF_000696425.1 Galeopterus variegatus
CAAACCTTTCTGTGCTTTTTCTCCTGCTTCACACTATGTCTGTTAGATACCACTTGATAAAACCAAATAAATACAACAGCATTAATAATTCAGTCTGTCTGCAGAATAAATTCCTATTTTATAAGGCTTCATGTATAATGCTTTAGCTTTAATTTTGGTTGTATTTTAAAATAATATTTAACTAGTACTGAATATTTGGTAAGAATATAGCACTCCTAACTTCTCTTTCAGGTGAGTCTATGGATAACTCCCGCAGATAAAATAAGTCTTATTGCATAAAGGAAAAGCTGTTGTTTCAAAAGTATTGGGAGCAGGGCTAAGGTACAGTCATACTGTTTTAATTGTCTTAAACTATTATATATCTTACTACATTTTAGGTCAGATAATTTGGCTCATAACATTCAAAACTGTATTAATTATGGGATTTTACAACAAGGTTATACAGTATATGTTTGCCAATTGGGAAAGAAAGATAATTATGCTTGAATGTAGGTCACATTTAAGAAACTCTCTTAGGCCTATGGGAACCATGTTTCCTTAAAAATCAAGAGTTAATGATGTTAAAGAAAATGGTGCCTCTCTCATCCTGTGACCCAATTCTTCTGGTCAGAGAAGGTTTTTACTTTTTTTGGTGGTGTGCTTAGGAAGAGAAACTTGCCTAATTTCCTGTAGGGCAGTTTGGGTCAGTTGTGGCAGCTGCTGAATTAGGTCTTGTCAGTTATGAGAAACTTGTGGATGAAGTATTATTAATGAGGACATTTATGGGAACATTTCTAGGGTTGATACCATAAGCAGATAATTCTCCTAACTCCCTCAAAGTTGTTTTCATGCTCATTTTTATCCAGGAAGACTTTTGTCAATCACATAGTTGTTTGATTCTTTATCCTTGAAAAATGGTTGGTATGCTCAAACACTCAGTGTTTAAGAGTTTTTTTTCCCTGAGCTTGTTTGGTTTCAGCATTACCAAATGGAAAATCTAAACACTACCATTTAAAATGGGAGTCAACTCCCCTCAAAACTAAGGAGTTTGTTATAAGAATTTGATATAATTTTGTAGCATCCAAGGAATCTCTTGTATCTAACCATTTAAATTGAAATATTAACAAATGCTCCGCTAATGAATTTCCCAGCCTCTGTCCCACCCCACCCAGTCCCACTCCTCACCATCAGAAAAAGGGTGCAACAGGATAAGAGACTGTTGAAAATTCATCGTGTGATACAAGAAGAAACACAGGGTTTTCTAATGAAGTAGCTGGATCTCCAGGAATGGTGGGTGATTTTACAAGATACGTAGCTAAATAGATCTCAGCTCCCCAAATCCAGAGCAAAGCTTGGATTTCAACACTGTAATTTAAGTGGTTTAGTAGTTTAACGTGTTGGAGTTGGGGCAAAATTGCTTTTTAAAAGGCAGAGAGGGTGGGGAGGTTGAAGGAGAGGAGATTACATTTTAATTTACAATTTTAACTGAACTGGGATTTTTGTCTAAAATGTATCTATTTCCAGTTATTGCTTTCATCTTTGTCTTATTACTAATGGAGTACTATAGTTTACTAATCAGCTGATAAGATAGTCTGAGGATGGAATTTATAACCTGTATTTCTCTTTGTTTCTTTTCTATCTTTAAAGAATAAAGGTAATTGGACATGTACCAAAACATCATGTTGTATACCATACGTACAGTCGGCTCTCCATATCCGTGGATTTCACATCCATGGAGTTACTCAACCACGGATGGAGAATATGTATTCAGGAAAAAAAATTTGCATGTGTAGAGAACATGTCATTATTTCCTAATCAATGCAGTATATCAACTATGTACATATTATTTACATTGTATTAGGTATTATATGTAATCTAGAGATGATTTAAAGTATACGGGAGGAGGTGCATAGGTTATATGCAAATACTGCACCATTTTATAGCAGGGACTTGAGCATTTGTGGATTTTGGTATTCATGGGACTTCTTGGAACCAATCTCCTGTGGACACTGAGGGAAAAGTGTACATGCAAATTTTGTGTCAGTGAAAAAAAATTGTATGAACAGTGGTTTTACCAGATTATTTTATATTCTATGACCATGTAATTATTTACATAAGTTCAGTAAAAATGTGTTCTCTTTAATACTGGGGGGGAAAAAAAGAATTAAAGTACTTAAGCTGCTTCTACCATGATCATAAAATATAATGTACTTTAAGATTGTTGGGCATTTTGCAGTGCAGACACCAAGCCTTAGAAGGACATATGACACACTAAGGATGATTGGGACCATGGAAAGATCTGGCTCCTGAAATGCCATGAGTGGTGTGTGAATTCCTCAGGGTTTTGCACTTTATGTGAACAAGGAACTCTAAGATCAGCATTTACAGTAGGTGATCTGTGGTACAGTAATCCAGCTGCTGCTTGTCTTCTGGGTGTAGTGTGTTTGGCTAATCCTATTGACTATAATACTAACTGGGTGGCTCTTGCTAAAACTTTGAGGTAAAGATGTAATCTGCAGGCCAAGGGCACATGAAGAAAATACTGCAACTATTCTTGACACTCCCCAGGTTTCAAAGCAAGAAGCTGATTTATTTTTTTAAACAAGATCTATAAGCTGATCTTCACTCAAAGCTTGTGGCTGAAACCTGGCCAGGGTGGTAGAAATGCTGCTTTCATCGAGTGGGGCATTGCTCAAGTTTGTAGTGCAGGACGAAGAAGTAATGGACATCATGATTTAAAGACATATCTGATTGCTAGGAGATCACTCAGATAGCAGCCCAATAGGCCTGCCCCAGTGATTTGTGGGAAGACATTCCCACAAATAAACAAATAAATACATAAGTATTTTAGAAGAGTGAGACTTAGGAGAAGGAATGTGTTTAGCTGAGTCTTAAATGCTTTTTAAAGCCCTACGGTGACTTGTTGGGGTGTGTACATGACAGAATAAATGCAGGTGTCTCTGAGACTCTAAGACTTTGTAAATAAGGGGCTTTGGGGGTAGATCTAAAGGAGTTTTAGGTAGCAGAAATGGTGGGGGTTGGATAAAATGTATCACAGCATGAAAGTCTAAATTTGGTGGAAATAAGTTAAGGGTTCTACCTTTTCCTGTTTGAATAACATTCACTGGTTTGAAATGATAATTGTGGGATCTTTTGGAGAAAACTTCAGACTCAAGAGCAAGGTGTCTGTTTTATTAACCAACGTAGCAATTTATTTCTATGAGGAGATGGGTAACATTGGGGTGATTTTTGGTTTTTAGAACACCACATTTGGTAACCCTGTTATAAACATTTGGATATATACTGCACTCCATAAAATAGCTACGATAATTTAAAATTTTTTTTTAATGGCCAGAGCCATTAAGTGCTGCTGCACTTGGATCTTTTCTGTAATGCTTCACAGTCCAACAGCAATCTCTAGAGCCCGAAGTCCTGGGACTGATTCCAAGAAAACAGTAGGTCAGCACTGGAAGAGAAAGAGGTTGTTGCCGAGACTGCCACAAATGGAAATGAGAGCATAGACATGCTTATCATAAATAAACTCACAGCCTTAGTATTAGTAAGGGGGTGGCAAGTGGGTGGAGGGGAAATAGGCCCCGGACTGACATTTACCAAGAACCTGCTCAATGTCTCACATGTTGTTAGATGGCTTAATACATTATCTCATTTAGTCCTCACTAAATCCTCAAGGCTTTATTATTATCATTATTACAGAAAAGGAAACTGAAGAGAGAGGATAAGAAAATTGCCCAAGGTCACACAGCAAGCCTGTGGTGAAGCTGTTTTGTTCACTCAGGTGACTGACTCTAATACTTCTGCTCTTTCTAACATGCCACTGTTAGGGATTACCTCGATGACTTGTTATTAGTAACCTGCTGTAGATCTGTGACTGTTTAGGTCATCCTAAGCAAACAATCATCCCATTTTCTAGGACTTAAAAAAGTCAAGCTACAGAATTCGTGGAACCTTGATAATCAGAATTAATCATGTGTCTTTGGGTTTATTCACTCATTCAACAAATATTTATCGAGTCCCAGTTCCATGCCAGGTACTGAGCTAGGTAATGGTATTGCAGCAGGAAATAAGAAAGATGCAGTAAACAAGTAAAGAGGTAAACACATTCAAGTCTGAGAAGGAATTAGTTCAGTGAGTGGAACTGTAATGTTCTCCCAATACTCCAGGTTGCTACGGGAGTGAGATGCACAGGTAAACTGAATATTCTGGTTATCTACACAGACTTTATGAAGAAGTGGATGTAGCCTCACTGCATGGCAAATCCTCAGACGAAGATGCCCATATTGTTTCACCCATGGATTAGTTGCCATAAAACGGTGCCCCTCATCCTTCTCTGTTTATACCACTTAAACCATTGCTCCTTTTTGTTTTCTAATCTTTTTCTTTGGAGGACTTTGCTAGATTTCACTGGTATAAAAAGGGGAATAGTAGAGCACTTCAGCAGGTTTACATCATCTCTATTTTGGGGTAGTGGGTGAAATTTGCAAATGATTGATATAATAGCACTTATATTTTCAAAAACCCATCAAACAATACTGTGTATTTTTAGAGGTGCATACAGATGCAGAAAAAGATTTAGGAGAAGACACACCAGACCCTGGGGAGCATGTATTTGTGTATCATTTTTATAATAAAAACTAATAATGTGAGAAGAGGTAAGTTTTTTTTATTTTTATTTTTTTTCCTTTTTGTCTTTTTTCGTGTCCGGCAACGGATCGCAACCCTCAGTGTCGCGCCCGCACTGGACCGGGACCGGGACCGGCAACGGGATCGCAACCCTCGGTGCTGCGCCTGCCCCTCGCTCAGCCAGGGGCATGTATGTGGGATCCGAACCCTCGGCGGGAGCGTCGCTGCACTCCCAAGCGGCACACTGTAGCAGTGCGCCACCGGGCCGGCCCCAGAAGAGGTAAGTTTAATGGAGACCAGCTAGGAGTCTCTTGTGATGTTCTAGGGCAGAGATAATTCTGACCTGAAATAAAAATGGAGGCAGTGTGGTCTAGTGGTTGAGAACAAACGCTGTGATTCTAGACTGCTTGGGCTTGGATTCCTGCTCTTACACTCGCCTGCTGTGTGCCAGTTGGATAAATTACCTACCCAAGTTTCACCATGGCCATTTCATCTGTAAATGGATAAGAAAATAGTAGTACCTATGTAATGGGGTTGTTGTGGTAATTAAAGGATTTAGGACTGAACAGGGCTTAGAACAAGGCTTAATACATAGTAAGGCCTCTATAAATATTAGCTACTCTAGTAGGGGGAGAACAGGATTGGGTTTGGGGAAGTGGCAAGAGTGATACATAACTGAGATGCTAGTACACTGAACACCAAATTGATGGTGAATACGTTGTGAGTCCTTGGGAATCATCATACTTGTCTGACCATCAATGCTCACTCTGTGCCCTGAGGTCACAGGGGTATAGAACAGTCTAATGACTCTATTACTAACTCTATGGCAGGTAATGGATGTTGCTTTTCTAGTCACGAATTGTGATCTGGAATGAGATGGTCACATCATTTGGCCTCTCTGTATAATTCTCTAATTAGTAAGTTGGTAATCAAGTCACTTACCCTTCGTGCTTAGATTTTTTTTTTTGTAATTAATAAGGTGACTACACACATTTCAACAGATATAAGATGCCTCTCCTCCACTTTCCCCTGATCACTCTATTGCATTTTCAGTCACTGGTAAATCTGCTTCTCTGGATAATGTGGAAAACAAGATAAGTCAATGGAAAAATTATTACTTCTTCTGGTCTGTTTGTGTGAAAACAGAAAGATAGATGTCACTCTGGGGTGGGAGTGGGAGGGAGGGAGCCCGTGTGACACTGCCTACCTCTCTGAATTATTTTAAGCATCCAGTGAGGAAAAGTATGCTTTGAGAAAATGTAAAGCTCTGTACACATTAGTGTTTAGTCAGTTGGTTTTCTATTTCCCTTTCTATCTATTCCATGTGACAACACTGCAGAGAAAATTCTAGATGGCTGCATTCTGAATAAACAACATTCACTGAGTTAATATTTCTCTTTAGCTTTGTCTACCTGTGTCATCTTTGACTTTACTATTGAGTAATTGTTTAAACTTTGGCATTTCATTTACTTCAATTTTTAGGACACTGATAGGACAAATATTTAATTTTTTAGATGTTAATTCCTCTTCTCTACCTGTTGCCTCTGTATACTTCCCATTGTGTATATTGCATATATTTCCCATTGTGACCCTAAATGAAGTTTTGATGAAGTTATATCTGCTCAGGAAACTCTTTGCTCTTTGAGCCTTTCCAGGAAGTTTTTGTCTCACTTTTATTGGCCTTAATCTAGGTCATAACCTAGCTTAAGGTCTATCCTCTTAGGTAAGGGTACAGAAATCTACATACTAAAACCATAATTCCAGCCCTTTCTCTATACTGGCCCATATTCCGGGTCATAATGTCCTCCTGCTTCCCACTGTGGGAAAATAGTACTTTTGTTATTGATCTCCTTCTTATTATTTGTAAACCAGGAGTATGAATATATCTATTTTTTTCTTATTCTGGATTTTTCTCATTCATCTATCAGGAAATGCCGTAATACATTATAATAAATTAGAAATTTGATTCTCAGATGATATGGTACTGATATTTTAAGAAATTCTAAAACATGCTTTTAAAAAACTCCACTCTATTGAGGTGTATAATTGGCATATAATAAACCATGTGTATTTCATGTGCACAATTTAAAACCTACTTTTGAGTAATAAAACTCAATTCATTTTCTTCAGAAGTTCCTGTTTAGGTACCAGCCTGTTTTCTTCTTGTCTTCAAAGCTAAGCTTCTCAAGAGCATGGTCTTAACTCGCTTTCTTTAATTACTCCCCTTCCAGCAGTGTCCACTCTCAATCCCTCTCAATCAGGCTGTGCTCATTGCTCAGGTGAAGTTGCTGGGGCAAGCTCTATGGCCAAGTGCAGTGGACGTGTCCCTACTCTTTTCTTACTGGGATTCTTTGTGACATTTGCCACCATCGGCCATTCTCCGTTGACTTTTAAATTTCAACTTTCTTGGCATCCACAGTGGCACACTCTTCTGGCCCCCTGCTACCACAGACAAGGTTCCTTCTCAGCTTCCTTCCTCCGCCTGCCTCTGATATGGCAGCACTACCATGGCTCTGCCCTTCATTGCTCATCTTCTTGATCTCTACGCTCTCCCAGAGGGAGCCTGCACGCTATACTAGTTATTCATTCCAAACATCTGCTAACGGGTTACAAATGAATGATTTCAGCCTGCACCTCTCTTGCGACATTCAGATCCATATACAGAAACTGCTTATTGGGTGTTTCTACCTGCATATACCATAAGCATGTAAAACTCAGTATTTTAAAAACTCCCTTCATTATCATCCCCTCAAAAACCTTCTCTTCTTCTCTATTTCCTGGCCTAGGATATAGGCCTTCCCTGTGACAAGCTTATGGTGTTGGCTGGGGAAACAAAACACAAATTCATGAAATAATCACAAAGAAGCTTGTGTTGTTTATGTCAGTTTAGGATAAGGAAGCAGCAAAGGGCTCAGTAGTACAATAGACCGTGGGGAATAATGTCCTGGTGATGGGGCAGAGCAGATAGATGCAAACCAAGAGTATTCAGAAAAGCAAGGAGGTCAAAGCTGGGAAGAGTGGTCGTGGAAGCCTCCGCAGAGTAGGTGCAACTTCATTTCCTCGTGCATGCAGCAGATGCTTGCTGAGGATTTTCCTGTGGCAGGAACTCTCAGGTTCTAGAGAAGTATGAGTGGACAAGACGTACATCTCTTGCTCTCATGGAAATTATATTCTCCCAGGAAGCATCAGACAATGAACATGAAAAATATTAATAGAAATATAATGTTAGAAGGAGATAAACACTACAAAGAAATTGGTAGAATGTAATGGATGAGGAAGCGACAGAAACATTGTGGGAGGTGCTCCTTTAGATATCATGGTGAGGGAGACTCAGTGATGTGAAATTTGAGCTGTTTGTTGAATGAATAAATAAATCTTCTTCTCTTCCTCAGCTCTGGAGAGAAGGAAAAAAAAGGTTTAACAACCTGATCAAACCATTCAAAGGAAGCCACAGAGTGGGCATGAGGCCCTGCATTTACTAGAATCTCTCCAACACATCTGGAACAAATGTTTCTCTGTTTCACTTTCTTTCTTCAACATTTGAGATGAGATGCAGACGTAATGAAATTTTCTTTCTGACCCAAATATTGTGTTTGTGCCTGCCATAGAGAAAAATTAGAAAAACTCTGAGTGAAGACACCCCTTTCTGTAGTGTCTGAAGGAAAAAATCCTTAGCAATGAGAAAACTTTCTTCTATTTATTTTTAAGGGTGTCCCAAATCCTACAGTTTCCCCAACATAATAGGGAAAAATATGACAGAATTGTCTTACAAGTGGCATCTTGAATGTTTATTCAAGGAACTGAACTCAGGATACTGGATTCTGGGAATGCAATAATAGCTAAAACAAATTTGCATAAAGGTCTTATCCTATAGGAGGAAGAAACAGACAATATATAAGTCAACAGATAAATAAAAAATATGATGTCCTATAGTGATAAATACTATTAATAAAATAAAGGGAGAGAGAGTAAGAGATAGAAAGGAATGGAGGAAGAGAAATTTTGGAGAAAGAAGGTGTCCCCTGGGAGGTGAGATGTGAGTGGAGATCTGGCAGGTGGGAAGGCACCAGCCATGTGAGCGGGGAGTCGAGGGAGAGTCTCCCTGCAGAGGGAGCAGTGAGTGGGAGAACTCTGAGGTGGAAACGAGCCTGACACTTTCAAGGGATGGTGGGAAGGCCAGTGTGGCTGCAGTGAAGCATGGTGTGACGGAGGTGAGTGACGAGGCCACCTGAGTGGGAGGCAGGGCCTTGTGCACCATGGGGAAAAGTTGGATTTGTTCTAAGTGCAGAGAAAAGCCAGTGAAAAGGAGCGATGTGATGTGCTTAACCTTTCAACAGGATCACTGGCCATTCTGTGGAAAATGGAATATTTTGAACCTGGAATAGTTCTCGACACATAGAAGGCATTAGACAACCATTTCTTGAGAACAGTCATCAACCTATAGCACATTAAAAGCTGTGACAGTTCTGGCCTTTAAAGAGGCTTTTTTCTTATTCCACAAGACCAATGTTATCCAGTACTTGCAGTGATGTGGCTGCTTGTTCCCAAGATCTGGGGACAAAATGTTTCTACACTTCGAAGAGGCAGCAGGTCAGTCAGCCGGGAGGGTGGTTTATTCAGCAGAGGGATAATTTCTCACTTCTGTACTTTGCTATTTACACCACACCATTTTCACCAACATGGCATTTAGGCTAGAAAGAGAAGCCCATTTGACCTATAGACTTCTTATATCAAGAGAATTTTTTTTCCCAAGTTGTCTCATCATCCTGAATGAACTAACGTCCTCAAGAAATACATACTCAGTTCTCTTGTTAGAGACAAGGTTTATAAGCAGTTTATGTGCCATACATTTAGTTTTGATATAGCAGCAACAGGAAGATAAATACAGGAGTGGACTTTTTTGTTCAGTGGAATAAAATGTAAGAAAATGAATATGTACTTACATCGTTACAGGAGAGGAAGGAGAACGTCATTCTGAAGAGTGTTCAACGAAGTTTCATTTCCTTAGCTCACATCTCTTTACTCCTCTTTTGGAAATCCCACAACTCCCCTTGGGAGTTATAATTTTTTACATAGAATAAGAAAAAAGAACAAAGATTTGCTACCATTAGAGAGAAGCCAGAAGCCATTGGTTCTTGGTTTCTTTTTGAAGATGTGTGTTCTTGGAGATAATGCTGACCTGGGGAATTTCTGCTTGAGGTTTTCAAATGACCTGATGACCATGGTGAGCCAGCAGCTGAGACAGAAATTTTTTCTTTAAAGAGCATTGTAGAAAGAAAATGGGACTTGAAGTCAGAGCCTGGGAGTTGAGTCCTGTTACCATCATACTTGATGTGAGTTGTTCAGCAGGTCCCAGAAGTCATCTTATGGGGACGGTGAAGATATGATGAATCTGGTGTTTGGTAATTGCAAAGCACTTTTTTTTTTTCCTTTTTGTCTTTTTTCGTGACCGGTAATGGGGTCACAACCGTCAGTGTCGCGCCCGTACCGCGACCGGCAACGGGATCGCAACCCTCAGTGTTGCACCCGCACCGTGCTCAATCAGTGAGCGGACCGGTCTCTATGTGGGATCTGAACCCTCGGCGGGAGCCGCTGCGCTCCCAAATGCTGCACTCTACTGAGTGCGCCACCAGGCCGGCCCTGCAAAGCACTTTGAAAATATTGGTTATTGGCCATTGTTGTTCTGGTTATCGTTATTTTTATTCTCTTGATAGATTTCTCCTTCTGGGGATTTGTTTTCTCCAACAAATTTACTTATTTGAGTGTTTTATACCATCCTCATTTTGGAGAAGTTTATTCTGATTACTTGATTCAATGCAACAGATGTTTAAATTAAAAAAAGGAAATTATATACTAGAATAGGCTAACAAGACAGGTGTGGCATTAACTTAATCTAATAGGTTGAGGAAAGGGCCAGAAAGAGAACCTAAGCCAAGTGTTAAAGGAACGTAACAGAGAGTGTAGTGGATGAATTCTGTCAGGGTGCACCAGGGGAAAGACTCCTGTGGGGATGTGGTGACATGAGAGGAGCTCAGTTATCTGCACAGGGTGAGACAGACTGAGAATAGGCCTGGCCCAGAAGTAGACCAACTCCCTGTGAAGGGGCAGGCACAGGACAAGGGGGGCCCAGCAGGAAGTCCAGATCAGCACGTACAACATGCATCTGGTAAGTGTGGCAGCAGCCAGCATGTGATTTTCTAGCATAGCTGTCAACATCAGAGGGCCCAGAGAAGGAAGGAAGGGCAAGTTTCCACAGGCCCAGTGACAGGGGCACAGGAGTGAGTGATAGTAACAGCTCCTGGCAGCCAGGCAGCAGCTAATCAGGACCAGACAATCTGGCCTGAGTAGCATGGTCTCAGAAAGCTTTCCCAGCATTACCCCCACCCCTGCACACAGACATACACACACACCACCTCCACTCTCTTCTATTAAAAATTGTAGCTATTTATCAAGTAAGGCTTTACAGTCAGAGTGCCTGCTTTGGATCTTGGTTCTACCATTTAATGGCCACCATCTAATGGACAAGTTTCTCAACCCCTCTGTAGCACAGGTCTACTGGCCGTGCAGTGCTCACCACCACTGGGGTGCTGTGAGCAGTAAAGGAGATCAGGAGTAGGAGGTGTGTGCCACAGAGCCTGGCACCTAATAAATGCTCAATAAATAGAATGAATGGAAATGTAACCAGGAGACTAGTCCTGGAGCCAAAACTGGGCTCACACATGAGAATCAAGATGGTTTTCACAACAGAGATGTACTTGAACCTGGAGCTATGGCAAGCCTTGGCTAATGGTGGATTTCAGAGGGTGGGGCTATTATCTTGAAGTCTCTTCTGCCTGCTAGTCAGTTACATAGATTGGCATGGAGTTGCACTGCAGGTGAGGGTTAAGGAGAGGGATGCAGGAGCTAGAAACCTGGCAGGTGCAGAGTCTCGCATGGGCAAAAGTGTGTGAGAACAGCATCCCAGAACAGTGAGAGGCTGCAGCAGAAACAAAAGCACATAGGCCAGGAAGCCAGATAATAAGGGCTGAGGAGGAAGTGGGTCACTAGGAGGCAAAATCAGTCACCCAACCACCTCCAAGAAGTCCTGAGATTCCAGAATGCTAGAGATTGGCTGTAAGCATAAGCAAGGTTGAGTGAGAGCTGTTCTGGCAGGAGAGCAGAGACTTGAGTGAATTGTTGGTTTAGGAATAGAAGGTGGCAGTGAGGGAGAAATTAAATAAACGAGAAAGCATAATTTGTGCAACAAGTTACGGAGGAGAGAGGGAGAGAGAGATCAAGTTCCTGGGTGGAGTTACTTTTGGAACGAAGGAGGCATTCCTCTCCCCAAATGGGAGAGTGAAGTGGTGGGAAAAAGCAGATCAGGAAGCCTTTATCTGGTGGCCTCAATCTCAGTGAAGAATGAGACAAAGTCACTTTGGACGGGGTGGGGGGAGTGTGAGGTGGAGGCTTAGGGAGAAGGTGTCAAATAATGACTGTGGGGAATTTGTTAGGGAGCCAGCTGGAGATGAATCATGCCACAGTTGTGATTCCTGCATATTTGGAATGCACCTACCCCAGGCTCAGGCTCCAACGGAAACTGAAAGTCGCCCATACTGATGGCCCGAAATAGCAAAACCAAGCTCGTCCTCCCCCAGTCCAGCTAAAGCAAATGCCCTGCACCTACTCTCTCCACTTCCTACCACACACTCTCCCCTTGACGCCCGCCGGTTGGCCTCACAGCTCTCAGGGGTCGCCCCGGCACCCTGGGGGCCTGCTGCCTTTTCTCAGTTCTCGTTCCTGCAGCCGTCTCCTGAGAATGAATACCCTCTTTTCTCCTTGAAACATTTTTCTGTCTTACCCACTCTCTATATTTTGCGTGACAGATTCCTTCTCATTTTGCAGGTCTCATTTTAAAAGTCACCAACTCAGGCTTCCCTGAAACCCTAACAGAAGGCCTTTCCCTACCCTATGTTCTTACAGCGTTCTCCCCCTTCTCCCCTTAAAATAGAAATAGGAAGAAATAGACTGTTGCTTTGCTCATTTTCTGAATCTCTGACTAGTCTGTAAACTGCAGGAAGACAGACCCAAAATCTGTCACAGAGGGTAGCACATCGTAGGTGCTCTATAAATATTTATGGAATGAATGAATAGCAAATCAATCAGTTAATTGACTTTCATTACCCCTGTTCTCTTCCCCTGTGTCTGGCTGCTCTGTGTCCTTCACTGGTGTCTCTTCTTCCCCCTCCAATGGAATGTGCTTCCTTGTGGGTTCATCTTGAGGACTTTGGTTCGGCATCTGTGTGATCGTCCCCTTGGAGCCTCAGCCTTTAGCACCAGGTCCTGTGGCCTCTGTAGTCAACCTGGCTTCCCAGCCCTGGAAGACTGGACCTGCTTCCCTCCATCTGACAGGGTCAGACTAATGCAGCTTCACATCAAACGTCCAAATAAAACTTTTGTGCTGGTTGGTTCCATTTCCTCATGTTCTTTCTCTCCTTCGGGTCCCTGTGGTCCATTGGTCCCTGTGGTCCTATATAATCATGCCATCCAATTCAGTTTTTTCTTTTTTTGGCTTACCAGTTGTCTAGGAAATTCCTTCATTGACACATCCATTATCTCCCCTTAGAGGTTATTCTAGATGCAGGAAACTTTCTTAAAATTTCAAATCACTTTCTAGAATATACTCTTCATTTTCCACAAACACAAATATGAGGCACAATAAAGACTAGAAAAGTGATCTGATCCAGAGGCTATCCCTGGAATTGTAGTCATGACACCCAAGGCAGGAAACAATCTTAGTTCTATTTGCCCAAATGGTTAGCACTAAGTATCAATAAAGCAGGTGGGTCACATAGCAGAGTATGGTCACTCTTCATGAACCAAGTGGTTGTTTTCTGGAACTGTTTCTACCAGCCTAGTGAAATATCTGCTTATGAGTGTGGACTCTGGAGCCAACTGCATGGATTCAAACCCCAGCATCACCTATTCTTAGAGGAGTGACTTTAATTAAGCACTTGATCTCTCTGTAACCTGGTTTTCTTATCTGTCAACCGGTGGTAATAATTGTGCTTAAATAATAGGGTGGTGTGGATATTAATGGTTTAGCACCTGGCATGTCGTAAGTGCTATCATAATTTATCTGTCAATTATGGAGGATACAGTCCAAGCACAGAGCAGAGGACTGGCAAAAGTGGAATTGGGTACAAAGGCTCAGGTTTCCAGGAAGTGTAGCATGTGGGGCAGGAGACTGGGGCCCCACGCATCAGAACTACAGAGGAGAGTGTCTGAAATTGACTCACAGCCTGAGTTAGTTGTCTGGAGTACAGGGTTGAGGTCCTGAACTTATGTATGTCCTCTGAGCTGAGGTTCCCACTAATCTTTGCACGTGTTTCCTGTGCACTGACGTGAGTTTCCACCTGGCTTCTGGCGTGCGCTCTCATTCATTCTTCCCTGGTGGGAGCCCTTCTTGGAACCTCTTCCCACTGGCTGCCTAGATCTCCTTCTCGATCAAGGTCAAACACATAGCATAACATGTAAGCCTCCCCAGGACTCCGACAGAGGAAAGTAGGACTTTGGTTGAGACTGAAATTTCAGCAGTTTTATGAAGAAGTTAAAGATTATTTTTATTGCCATTGAAACTTTTTCCTTGCCTCTTTGGTTACACCCCTTTGTGTAATTATGAAATCAGAAAATAGGGTTATTCTGGAACTCTATAGGCAGCCCACACCTACCTGCCTTTCTAGAACTTTTTTCCATGGCCATTAACCCAGTACCTTAATTGCTTTCAAAACCAGTTAATCTGTCATCCCCCAAACATACTTGAAAAAATATGTGGAGTTTTTCTCTTCTGAACGTTTGTTCATGCCATTCCTTTTCTTCTTCTCTTATATATTTCATCATGAGACCTTAACTATCTCTGAAGCTCCCCTGCAATATACCAGGAGGTCTCCACAAGCATACCATTGATTTCAGAAGTATTGAGTGATACCCCCTTTCTCTGAAGCCCTAGATGTTTTTGTTTCGACCAGTGTTTTTTAAATGTGCATACAAATCTCCTAGGGAATTGTGATAAAATGCACATTGTGATTTTGGAAGACCTGTACAGGGCCTGAGAATCTACATTTGTAAAAAGCTCCCAAGTGATGTTGATGCTGTGGGTCCTTGTGGCAATTCCATGACACTTACTTAACTTTGTCCTATATCACAGTTATATCTATGCCATTTCTCCCACTATGTTTGGAGCTAGTTGAGGTTAGCATCAGCATATTTATACATCTTTATATCCTCCCAAATGCCTGGCATGTTGTCTTGCAGATTGCTGGTGCCCAGTAAATATCTGTGGAATTCATGACAAATGCTTTAATGTTCTAGTTCATGTTAGGTTGGGCTTATGTGCAGAGCTTGCTTTCTCCCCTACCTTTCCTCTCTTGGCATGTTATCTTATTTCCATTAAAACATGTCACCTCAATCTAAGATCCCATTGGTCACTAGAAGGAAACTCATTCATACTAAAATGTTAATGATATGAAATGTTGCCCAACTCAAGAATATTTGCATAGATGAAACATCTCCCAAAAGGTCAGTATTTAACATATATGATGTACCACAATCTATGCAATGCTTCTCGTGTTCTCCTAGGTAATTCATTTTGTAGCATCCCTCTGAGTGGTATAGCTCTCCTGGGTATATCTGAACCAAGGGAAAAGCTTTCCCACCATACAATGCTATTTAGAAGTTTCATAAACTAGCAATCCTTTCTTATACAGATATCAGAATTGTACCGACATTTATAATTCTTTGGCTACCTTGGCTTCTGAATAAATCACCCCATTGGGGAAACTTTGTGGGTCAGGTTTCACAATTTCCCACTTGTTCTGGAACTTTAGTGAGCACGCTGATTTTAGTCATCCTCATGGTCCACATAGTATCACATGATATGCTCAGTCTTGGAAAAGGGAGAAAATAAATCCTTCCTAATTCTTCCCAGTGGGATTGCCATCTCTGTTCTACCTGGGCTGCTCCGTGTTGTGCTCTGCTGCAGTTGCTGCTTTTGAGAACTGGTGGACCTTGCAGTGATCGCTCAGCCAGCTCTTTACCCAGGACTCCACATCAGCTACTTCTGATACTGCTGGGAAGAGAGGGAGAAATCAGTTCACTTTACATAGAAGGCCGCTTGTTTTAGTTTTCTTTACCACCTGAACTATGGCTTGCTGGAGAGATCTTTCTGGCCCACTGGGATGGGGGAGGCTCTTTCATCCAACTGCCTCTCTGCCCACTCAGTCCTTCAGCCAGTGCTCCTCTCTGTGGTACATGCCTTGCTATGAGTTAAAAGTGTTCCCCGAAGATTCATCTATTAGAAACTTAATTCCATTGTAATACTATTAAGAGGGTGGGAAATCCTATTATGGTAATTGAAAGGTGGGACCTTTTAGAGATGAGTAGGTGGTGAGGACTGTACCCTCATGAATGGATTAACCCACTGATGGTTTAATGGGTGGTAATGGGCGTGGTTCTGATAGCCTTAAAATGAGTGTAAGTGAGGAGGTTAGCTCTCTTGCTCAGCCATTTGCCATGTGATACCCGGTGTCACTGTGGAGAGTCACCATTAAGAAAATGGCTCTCACCAGATATGTCCCCTGGACTGTGGACTTCCCAGCTTCTGAATTGTAAGAAATAAATTCTTTATAAATTACTCAGTTTCAGATATTTTGTTATAAGTAACAGAAACAGATGAGTACACGCCTCTATTACAGTCTAAACATACAAAGGAACCAGACTCTCATGGTGGGATTCCAGGACCTTTAATACTTAAGCAGTAAAGACATATTTGAACAGAGGAGTCTTCTAAGGTCCTTGAACTCCTTCCATTCCATGTAGTCATTTATCCCCTATATCTATGTCTAAGTTGTTCCCTGACCAGATGAGACTATATGACTGAATCAGTCATAACTTTGGGAGCTCTTTGTCATAATAGCTTCATGTAGGCAATAACAAAATTTCTGAATGTATTCTTTCTCAGGCTACTGAGAGCCTCCTACTTTGAACCACAGATGTTTAGAGCTACATGTAATACAGTGTGCAGGCAGTTTGCCAATAGACTGTCCCCAGATTGAGATCGGCCTTCAGTACTCTCTTCTTTAGAGATTAATTGCCCATCGTCTCAGTCCTCCAGTATCAATCTTAATGTTTATTCTGGCCATGGTTAGGAACTATTTGTCCTCATACAAAACACATGCATCTTTGTGTTTGTGGATAAGTGGATCAACATCATACCTCATTCTCTTTTGTGGGGGAGTATGAGGCTGTCACTCAGAGTCATTTAAACTGACCTGTTCATAAGAAGAACACGTTCGGGGGCGGCCGAAGGCTCATCTGAAACCCTAGAAATTGTAGGTGGAGAGTATTTCCCAGCATGTTTGGGGGAGGCTGTCCTGGGGTAATTATTAAAAGTCTGGAGTAATAACTATAATGTAGGCTGCTTTAGAAATGAACTTAATGTGAAAATAAAGGTCATCTGACTTTCTAAACTATAAGGAAAGGTGGCATATGTGCTCAAATTTGGCTTCAATTTCCCTTTGAAGTTAATGGGTGTTCCAGGTGCTTATCTAATCATGGCATGTAGACCAGTAAGTTTTGCACATTCAGTACTTTGTAATGAGATGCAATGTTTATGTTCCATATTCTTTCCCCACAGACTGAAAAAATAGCCTTTGCTCAACCCTGTCTAATTATTGCAAGTGTCAACAGTCAACAGTCAAAGCAGTAGCCCTGCCTATTAGGCATAAAAGATCTATTCCCAGAAAAAAGGTTTAAGCAATCATGTGAACTTCAGTCTAACTAAGGGAGCCTTAGTGGCTTGATGATTCCAAAATGATAATCTTTTGATCAGGTTGGTAGTCAGTGTTTGAGAGTGGAGGAGGTAGAGGAAGGTTGCAGTTGATGGTTGCTTAATATATAGAATACAAATCTTAGCCTTATCTCTTTCAAGATCAAGCTTAAATCCCTAAGTCCTCCTGTGTTTGTCTCTGTCCAGCAAAACACTCACTGGTCACTCACTAAATTAAATTTCATTTATTAAACATTTACCAAATACCTGCTAGTTCCAGGTGTTGGGTTAGGCCCCGGAGAGTCAAGGATAAAGAGATGTGGGAACTGACTTAAACAGTTCTTTGAGTTGTTCTTAAGCATGATTCCCTTTTCTTTTTTTTTTTTTTTTTGTCCTTTTTGAGACCGGCCGCACTGCACTCAGCCAGTGAGTGCTGTGAGCACACTGGTCAACCCTATATAGGATCCGAACCTGCGGCAGGAGCACTGCTGCGCTCCCAGCGCTGCACTCTCCCGAGTGTGCCACGGGCTCGGCCCTTAAGCATGATTCCCAAACCTGGCTACACAATGCAAACTACTGAAGAGTTGGCTGCATAAGAATTATCTTGAGAATTTGTTAAATATACAGGTTTGGAGGCCCCAATCCCAGAAATTCTTATTTGATATACATGGGGAGTGATTCAGGTATCAATATTATTTTTAAAAGCTACAGTGGTAGCTTTTTTTAAAAAAAGTGTTTATTTGTGTGTTTATTTCATCTCTTCAGTCTGCCTGAACTATCTAAGGTTGAGAGAGTTGTGCTAAAATATCCTCCTAAGATTATGGTTTTATTGACTTTTTGTTATTTTTCTAATTTGCTTTACATATATATTTTATATATTTTTTGTTTTTTGCAATTTTCAAGTATTTGATATATTGTTTTTAACTAGTCATCCGATGTACAGTAGATTTCTTGAACTTATTCCTCCTGTCTAACTGAAATTTTGTACCGTTTGACCAACATCTCCCCAATTCTGTTCCCCATCCCCCTAGCCCCTGTTAACCACCATTCTACTCTCTACTTCTATGAGTTCAACTTGTTTAGATTCCACATACAAGTGAGATCATGTGGTATTTGTCTTTCTGTGTTTGGCTTATTTCACTTAATGTCCTCCAGGTTCACCCATGTTATCACAAATGATAGGATTTCCTTCTATGTTTAAGGCTGAATAGAATTCTATTGTGTATATATAGCACATTTCTCTATCCAATTAGTTTGATTCTATAGCTTGACTATTATGTGCAGGCCTTCGATAAATCAACATTTCTTAAAAAATGCTAATACTTGGTTTCTGCCCATACCAAGTAAAACAGAAACTCTAGACGTTGGGTCCTGGGCATAGGCATTAAAAAAAAATTCTCCAGGTGATTCTACTATGAATCCAGAGTTGGATTAAACCCACTGGAATAAATATTTGCTGTTGATGAGATTAAGCATGCAGAAATGGTGTCTTCCTGAAATAAGCATGTGCCTTTTGACAATTCCTTCCACTTGTGTGGTTCTTTTTGATGGATCTTGGACATGACTGGTACCATTGTGCATACAATAAGCACAAAATAGCCACCAGCCTTGTCTTCTACTCCAGCACCAAACCCCTCCCCGCTTCCCTTTACGTGAAACCTCGTGACTTCTGCAAGACAGAAACCCTTTTGCTGCGGCAAGGGTGCAATTCTTCACCCTGGTTGCATAGCTTCCACATTAGCATAATGCCCCTCCTTGATTGTATCAGCCAGCCCTTGGTGCCCTGTATAAGCTCTCTCACCCCCACATCTGGTGCTGTCCTCCATCTTGAGGGTGGCCCCAGATGTCCTCCACTTTGAGCACAGCCCAGCAGATTCTTTTCCTTTAATAAAGCTTGATGAATACCTAGTGTCTTGGCTCACTTTCTTTCACTTTTCAGTTTTCAAAGTGAATTCATGTGTCTACATACAATCTTATGAGCCCCTGGAGGAGACCTTAGAGATTGTCTACACCAGGTGTCAGCAAACATTTTCTGTAAAGGGCTAGAGAGTAAATATTTTAGGCTTTGTGGGCTGTATGTCACAACTACTCTATAGCTATAGTATGAAAACAGCCATAGACAGTATGTAAATGGATGGGCCTGGGTGTGTGCCAACACATTTTATTTACAAAACAGGTTCTCAGCTGGATTTGGCCCCTGGTTATTATTTGCTAACTTCTGGTCTGCACCAACACTGTGATTTTACAGATGAGGAAACTGAGGCTTAATTGGTGATGTGATTTGACTCAGATCTCATGGCTAGGAAAAGGCAAAAATGGGCCTGAAGTTCAAGTGTTTTGACTTTAAAACAACAACAATTACCACCAAAAAATACTTCACAAAAAATCCACAGTAAGTGAGTAGTGATTTCAAAAATTAAAGCACTAAAAAGAGGGCTTTCTCACCTGTACCTTTTGTTTAGCTGGCCTAATTGTGTTATGGTGTGCTGTGTGCATGTTTATCGCTCTCCTCAGACTGCAAGCTCTTCAAGAGCAGAATCTGGGCTTTCTTCAGGGTCATGGCCCCTTGGGTCTAGCACACAATGGTGCCCAGTACATGTCAGTGAATTAAATGCATTGGAGCCTGTACACTTGGAGTTCAGTTTCATGTGTTTATTTCAAGACAACCTGGCTCTGGCTGGCTCATCTACTTCCTTAAGTATCTTTTGTTAATATCTAGCTTACCAACTGTGTGTGTGCTTTTTGTAACTTCAAATAATGTTTATATAACTACAGAAAAAGTTTGGGGGTTGTGGCAGTGGGATAAAGCAAAGGTCAGAAGTCTAATTATTTTTAAAAAGTCGACCTTCATGTTTTGCCAAAAACCTGTAAGAAATCAAGTTGGAGCACAATTTTCTGCAACATTATTTTCTCTTCACGTTGTCTTCTGTTTAGGCATGCAGGAAAGTAAGCGTGCAATATGTTACTCTCATTTGTCATATCCAGAAACCCACCCCCCCTTCACCCTCTACCACTGTGCAGTCTCTCCCGCTTGACCTTGGGAGGTACTGTTTACAGCTGAGTGAACCTGGGACTCTCCCTTCCTGCTTCAAGCTCAGCAAATGGACAAGAAAAACTTGCAGAACCTGTTCAGCAATTTCAGACTATAAACAAGCAATCCAAAGGGAATAGGGAGTAGATATTGCCTTATGACTGCAATTAGTCTTCTCTCCCAAGGTTGACAACACACCAGGCTGAGCAGGGGCCTGAGAAAATTGCTCACTTCCCAGGCGGGTTTGCTGACTAGCATGCAAGTAACGCCACCCTGGGTGCTTGCTTAATTCAAGGTGCAATGGGCTATTATCCGGTGTATCTTGCTTTATGAGAACGCATGTTTTTCACACACACATAAATGCACCTTCACATGTACGTGCACACAGTTGCTAATTACTCAGTACGGAAATAATGGAAGATAGAATGTTAGGGTGCTGGGAGGGAAAGACTAACTTAGGTCAAATTATTCTGAGGGAGAGTGGGTCAAATGCTTGGGAAATAAATGAAGAGCACAGTTTAGTCAACAAACACAGGGTGTAGCCATCATGTCCTAGGATAAAATTTTCATATCTGCAGAACAGAGCTACATTGTTTTATTTATAAATTTTGTACTATGGTAATTTGGGAGATAGATACAGAGGAAATCAACAGCATGGTTCCTGCCCTCTAGTATTTGGCAATTATTTGAGAAGAAAGGACAATACATGTGTATGCCACTGAATGAATAAATGATGTACACATTTAAGAAAATGATGAAGACACCAGATGAATGAAATAAAGAACACTTTTAAATTAATTCAGAGGAGAACATTTCAGGGTGGGAAGGAATGGCTAGGAAAAGGTGGTATTTGAGTTAGGTTTTGAAGGATGGATTTGGATAGAGTGGAGGGTGAAGACGGTGTTAACCTCAAGGCTGAATCAACAGAGGCAGGAAGGGTGTATGCTGTATGGCTGGGGTGGTGCATTTTCCTGGGCCTTGGTTGCAGAGAGAAGCGGAAGTGCTTGTGAGAAACTGAATATTGTGGTAAAGTCTGCAGGTTTGCACTCAAATCCCAGCTCCGCCACTTTCTATCTGTAATTTGGGAGAAGTAGCTTAAGCTCCCTGAACCTCGGATTTCTCTTCTATAAAATGGGGTAATAAAATTGTTCATCGCATGGGTTATTTTGAGGTTTATTTTTATTTATTTTTATTTTTTAATTTTTTTTTGTCCTTTTTGAGACCGGCCACACCGCGCTCAGCCAGTGAGCACTGTGAGCGCACCGGTCATCCCTATATAGGATCCGAACCCGCAGCGGGAGCGCTGCTGCGCTCCCAGCGCTGCACTCTCCCGAGTGCGCCATGGGCTCGGCCCATTGAGGTTTAAATGAGATAATCCACGTTAAGCTCTCTGTGTAATGCTTGGCACACAATAAGCACCCAATAAATAATAGTAGGTTTAAATTAAATTAAAATTATGGCAGGTCCTGAATGTCAAAGGAAATTATATTCATAATTTTCCAGACAAGTTAGTACTCATCTTCTCTAGACATTTGCTTGTGACCTAAAAGTCTCTTCTCAGACCATCTCTTCTTTCCTCTCCTTTCCCTGATCTGAGCACATCATAGAGAGCTGTTCCAGTGAGCTCACAGTAAGACACTCAGGCCTAGCTCATCAGTCTAAACATCATGAGTCAGGACTCTGGAGTTGTAATCTGAGTGATATGACTGACACGTTCTCTGTGCCTTTGATTATCTAGGCTTTTCATCTGTAGCATGACCTTTGATGCCTACACAGAGAGTCAGCATCACCCTATTACCCCCTGCAAAGTATAAAATTCTAACGACACTATTACATTGTGTGCTTTACTGCATGCATGCTAAGCCTCAACTAAACATTTTTAAAAGGAAAGAATGATAAATTAGGGTGGGAGCAGTCAAAGGAACCCACAAATTTTCCCCTTAAAGAAAGAGTTTATAGATGAGGAAACTAAAGCTCTGATGGCTGATGTGACAGTCTCATGGTCACATGGAGCAGATCTCCTGCTGCAAATTGCAGGAGGGCTCCTTGTACATCATACAAATTCTATTTGTTGATTTATAGAAGTATTCACTGCTTTATTTTCTCTTTAATTAGGACAGAGAGTAATTCTCATTACTGGGTCCAGGGAGAATTATGCCAAGTAAAAGTTATGCATGGAATATTTGTTATGCAAAGTGCTGTCCTTCATAAACAGAGAGCCTCTGTAGACCGCGTACCCCTCCCCAGGACTGCCAATGTGTCTAAACTGCTGGGAGCATCTCTCACCAGTCTATGTAGATGGGCTGCTCCATTGATGGGACTGTGATGGCCATTTGATGGCCATGAAATATCATTTAGAAGAGGGGTTCACGTCTTTCTGTTGTTGATCCTTGACCTTCATGGAGCATGAGCCTCTGAGGGGTCTGCTTTCATGCCGTGTTCACAGGGTGGGTTTGCTCAGCTTGAGCCAGCACATTGCTGATTGCTAGAGCCAGCGTGTGCTGACAGCTGCTGTGTTCACCAGCATGGCCTTATTCTTCATATCTGCGCCTCCCCAGCAGTTCTTCTGGGTTGGCTTTGTGCTCTTCTGCCAGGCAGAATGGTTGATGGCTTAGGGATGCATGCATCTCTCCCTCTGCCCTGGCGTCTGAGCACGTGAATCTGATTTCCAGGGCAATTGCAGTTTGGCAGCCCCCCAGGGCATCCTCTTGTGGCTGCTCTGCCTGTGCTGTTTGGAAGTCTGTGGAAAATCCCTTGGGAAGCTTGTCAGATGGTCTGTTGAGAATAGCAGGAGCCTGTTTCCCACAGTCAAATTGTCATTTTCATCATCGTCTTTGCTGTTGGGCTTCTTTTTCAAGAAAAATCATAAGACAAACACACTCTTTTCCAAAGAAGGGCAGACTTTTACCATGAAGGTTCACAGGCACCTCACTGTGTAAATACCCTTCCTCCCACCCTCGGGTGGCTCCTTTGTTTGCTTTGAACCTAGGTGTGCCCAGGTGGCTTTACAACCTCCCTCAAGTCCCACCCATGTCTACCCCCCTTACCATCTGGTCTCGCTGATGTTCCTGATTCTCAGAGGGTGGCCAAATAGTACTCCCAGAATGGGTTGGGACTGGTGAGGTTCTTAAGGTACCTGGGTACCTACAACCCTAAGCAGTCACAGTGTCTACTGTGTGGCGAATGATGCCCAAGGAAGACTGACCAGATCCGAGGTCTGAGAAAACATGATGCAATAACAACTATTAGCAAGTGCTGAGTATTTGCTGTGTATCAGGCCTGGAGACCAGCAGTTTACATGGGTTGTATTATTTGATTTTCACAACATTCCAAGAAATAATTTCTTCTATTTCCATTTTACAGATGAGACTATTGAGGCTCTAAAAAGCTAAATGAATTGCCTGAAGCCACTTAGTTAGTGGCGGAGTTAGAATTCATTCTCCAGGGCTGTCAAACCCTGGAGCCCATAATCTTTAGCCACTATTACACTGGTTTAGTTCTGGCGTGTGGAGTCTATTGCCAGTCTTGAGAATAAATTGAGTCTAAATGTAATTGATATAAATAAAGCACAAACAGGGGTGTCTCTGGTTCATGGACACATTCCTTTCAAACTCCAAAGAACAAGAGGTTGATCTTGTGACTGTGATAGGAAACAGAAGACAGGTCGTGAAGTTTCTTGTGTAATTCTAGGTATTTGAACACCTGTTTAGCTATTCCAGGATTCTGTGGTGGGGGTAAGAGGAATATGGGGAGGGTGAGATCATTATTGCAAAAAACCATTTCCTGAGAGCTTGACTTCAGGAAATGCTAGAGCATTAAAAATACCCATTGTGTGGGAGCAGTGGTAGAACCATGACTCATGGTTAGCAATTCTGTCCATAGGTCACAAAGGATTTGGGGAACACAGGCGATATTCATAAAAGACTGTGCCTGTGGGTGGTTCATTATAAAGTTTTTAGTAGTTTGAAAAGCGTGGTCACATTTCAGGAGGAGTGACATTTCAGATTCTCCATGGAAATTGTGAGACTTGACTCATTCATTCAGATATTGATTAACAAACATCAGTTGTCTGCCTACTAAGTGCACGGCCTTGCACTGCGTACCTTGGATATTGCAAGAGGAACAAAGTATGGTCCTGACCCTGTAGTGCAGTGTTTATGAATTGGTAGCAGTGAAACAGGGTGCTTTTTAAATTTCTGTCTTTTTTACTCCTTGAAGCTTTAACAAAGAGAGGACTAGCTCTAAAAGAAAGGCATTTTGTTTTATTTTCCAGCACAAATAATTTCCAAAAATCTGGACCTGGTAACTCCCAGGCCTTTTGCCCAGGAAGATGTAATTACCAAAAGAAAAGAATCAAGGGGTTGGCCTGGCTTAGGTATCTTTCTGGTCACTGTAGATTAAGATAGTGCAGAGGCAACAGGAATTGTTAATTGAATGCACATGTTCTTTGAAATTTGCCCAGAAAAAATTTTTTCACTTTGTGTGATACTTTTTAAAATTATATTTATATAAATATATAATATAAATATATAATTTTAATATATAAATATATAATTATATAAATATAATTTTAATATGTAAGTATAACTATATAAATATAAATATATATTTGATACATGCTAAAAAAGTACATGTGCATTATAAAGTACAATAATAATCACGTGTGAAATGACCACTCAACCGAGGTACCGAATAGTATTAGTAATTTGCATCTTCCTGTGTACTTCTCCTCTATCCAAACACCCCAGCTGTTGCCTTCCCTCCCAGAGGTACCTACTATCTTGAAATTTGCACTTACTGGATAGAGTGTAGACATTTCAGATCTGTCAGTGTAATGCTGTGTACGAGGGAGAGCTGGCATGTTCATAGGGAGATACTTCCATGTTTAGAGTTTATTTTGCCGTGGCTGATAGATCCAGATATCTGTGGCTGTGTTTGTTTCCTTTCAAGGCACAACCTATACACCAATGCAGCTCCTCCTGAAGAGGCTGAAGAGCACAGGGGTGTGAGTATGGGACTGAATTAAGGTAAATCTGGCCTCAAATCTCACCTCCATTGGCATGAACTGGCTGTATCACCTCAGACTTTTAACACAAACTCTTGTCTGTTTTCTCATCTTTAAGTTGGAGATAAAGCAAGTTGTCTCTACATCTCATAGTGGTGGTAAAAATTAAAGGAATAAACACATGAAAACTCCTTGCCAAATGGTTAATGCTCAGTTAAAAATAGTCAACATTGCAGTGCATCTCAAAGGAAAAACTAAATAAACTTGAAATACCATACAGTGTCCTAGCTATCACTAAGGAGACACACAGATTCTGAATTTGATAATCTATGTTCTCTCTCTTTCTGCCTTCTACTTTCCCTTTTATGGTCTTTTTCTCATGTTTCACTCTTGGGTGCAGCATCATATACAAATTAAAAAATTTGAAATGTCCACATCCTATCCAGTAAGTACAAATTTCAAGATTTGCAATATTGTATGTAGGTCCATCAAGAGAAAAGTAATTCAAACTGTAGATATTTTTGGCAAGATGTGATATGACTGAATTCTAGGCTAAAAGTGCAAATGATTATTGTGAACAAAACTAATGCAAATTACATGTAATTATAAGGACTGATTTAATCATTTCTTTGTGCTGGTGGTATCTGATTAACAAAATTTTGGTGGTTTAATGAATTTCTTATCTTTTTCAATTATGTCAGGTACCAGTGCATGAAAGTTAAAAAAAAAAAAAAAAAAAATTAAGGCTCCTTATTTTCCCCCCTAGTAATCAAAGATTTTCTTCCTCTCAGAAAAGCACAGTCTCTGAATAGTATATGAATATGTATGTGTGTGTGTGGTGTATTTACTAAGTTTTCAAGTTCATATCTTTTACTGGATTTGACAAAGAAAAGGGCATTCATGTATAAACTACTGCCTACTGAATTACCTGAAAAACAAATATTAGGGTTTTTTCCTGAACTAATTGAGATCATTCATTCAATAAAATATTCAGCAAATACTAACTGCATAGGTACTATGAATGAGTGCATGTTTAGGGGCTAGAGATAAGTCATAAATGCTAAGAGACATGAAGCAGAAGATGCCTTTTTTTCCCCCCTGAGATGTAGTTTTCAAGTTGAATTTTAATCACAAAGATAATACATTTAAGAACTACCCATTTGCTTACCCATTTATAATAGGAGCTTTCGAAAATAGGGACTAGACCAATAGATAGTCTTCTTAGATAAAGAGTAAACTGATGGAAGTAAAATGTATTGTGTCTGCCTTGAGTGCCTGGCCTTTTACATGTGACATCTCACTTATTCTTGTGACTGAGAGAGAAGTGTTCATATTCTCATCTTCCTCATGAAAAACCTGAAGTTCAGGGAGACTGAAATTTGTTCTGGGTTTCCAGTTAGTGGGACAGCATCAGGATTTGATTAAGTGACCTTTGCATCTTTTTCCAAAGCCTCCTTTCCTTCTTTTTAGAAACTTTCCCTATCAAATCAGTAAGAAAACCAAGATGACCATCCTCATATGTGTTCGACATTGCTTTAGAAGATCTGGTCAATACCGAAAACAAATAAATAAAAAATAAATCACAAGAATTAATATTTGGCTTTGGACGGATGGGTTCCGGTTTTCATGTTTTTGTATAATTTTGGGAGGGGAGGTGGTTCTATTTTTGAGATTTAAAAAATAAAGTTTGGGACCAAGCAGGTAGGCCTTGCCACTGCCAGACTCCATCCCCAGCCCAGCCATGTGCACACTGACCAGAGGTGTGCTTCCCTGGAGAGGCCCAAGACCCAAGGCAACCATGCACCCAAGGCACCAGTGGGCGACTGAGCAGACACGGAAGCAGCCATGCCAAATTGGCAGTTCCAGCAGCATCCTAGCCAGGCAATAGTGTTGAACTAGTGGAGCATGAAATCCCTTGCCACAATGACTAAACATCAAAGGAAAGATACCAGAAATATGAAAAATCAAGAAAGTACACCACCAAAGGGTAATAACTCTCAAGCTCTAGATCCTATGGAACAAGAGGCCCTTGAAATGACTGACAAGGAATTTCAAGTGATAATTCTAAGGAAACTAAATGAGATAAAAGAAAACTCAGCTAGACAACATGATGAAATGAGGAAAAGTATATAGGACCTGAAAGGAGAATTGTACAAGAAAATCAATGCCCTGAAAAAGAATGTAGCAGAGCTTGCCGAGTTGAAGAATTCATTCAGTGAA
>NW_007726955.1:505935-508590 GCF_000696425.1 Galeopterus variegatus
AGCTAGACAACATGATGAAATGAGGAAAAGTATATAGGACCTGAAAGGAGAATTGTACAAGAAAATCAATGCCCTGAAAAAGAATGTAGCAGAGCTTGCCAAGTTGAAGAATTCATTCAATGAAATAAAAAACACAACAGAGAGTTTAACCAGCAGGCTTGCAGAAGCAGAAGAGAGAACTTCTGACCTTGAAGATGGGCTATTTGAAATAACACAGGTAGATAAAAAAAAAAAAAAAGAAAAAAAGAAAAAGAAAAAATAATTAAAAACATTGAAGAAAATCTGAGAGATATCAGACAACCTTAAGCACTCAAATATCTGAGTCATGGGTATTCCAGAAGGGGAGGAAAAAGAGATTGCATTGAAAACATATTCAACAGAATAGTAGCAGAAAATGTCCCAGGTATAGGAAAAGACACAGATCTTCAGATTCAGGTAGCTCAAAGATCCCCAAGTGTATTCAACCCAAAAAAGTCTTCTCCAAGACATGTTATAGTCAAATTGGCAAGACTCAAAGACAAAGAGAGAATCTTATAAGCTGCAAGAGAGAAGCATCAAATCACCTATAAGGGATCCCCAATCAGACTAACATCAGACTTTTCATCCCGACCCTAAAAGCCAGGAAGGAATGGGATGATATATTCAAAATACTAAAAGACAGAGATTGCCAGCCAAGAATACTCTACCCCACAAGGCTATCCTTCCAAAATGAAGGGCAAATAGTATATTTCTCAGACAAACAAAAACTGCAGGAGTTCACTACCACATGATCACCCTTACAAGAAATTCTGAAGGGAGTACTGGGTTTGGTACCTGAAAAATAACTGCCACTGCCATAAAAACTCAAGAAAAATCAAAACCTCTTAGTAAAATAAAAAAGCCAACAATGGAGAGAAAGAAAAAAGTTTATCTACAACCCAAGGAACCAACAAATACAGAAGACAAACAGTAAATCAGAAAGAAAGGAACAAAAGATGCTTAAGACATCCAAACAAAAATCAATAAAATGTTAGGAGTAAATTAACACTTTTCAATAACAACTCTTAATGTTAAAGGATTAAATTCCCCAATCAAATGACACAGACTGGCTGACTTGATTAAAAAGGAGGACCCAACTATATGCTGCCTTCGAAAGACCCACCTCACCTTTAAAGACTCATATAGACTAAGAGTGAAAGGATGGAAACAGATTTACCATGCAAACAGAAATGAAAAACGAGCTGGAGTAGCTATTCTTTTATCTGATAAAATAGACTTTAAGCTAAAAACCATAAAAAGAGATAATGAGAGCCTCTACATAGTTATAACAGGATTGATCCATCAAGAAGACATAACAATCATAAATACATATGCACCCAATGTCGGAGCAGCCAGATTTATAAAGCAAACTCTATTAGACCTAAAGAAGGAAATAGACACTAATACCATAATAGTAGGTGACCTGAACACCCCACTATCAATATTGGACAGACCATCTAGGCAAAGAATCAGCAGAGAAACACAAGATCTNTCCAACAACCTCAGAATATTAATTCTTCTCATCAGCACATGGATATTCTCCAGGATAGATCACATGTTAGGTCACAAATCAAGTCTCAACAAATTCAGAAAAATTAGAATTATCCCATGTATTTTTTTAGACCACAATGGATTAAAATTAGAAATCAATAACAAACGAAATTCTGGAAACCATGCAAACACATGGAAATTAAACAGCATTCTTCTTAATGACATATGAGTCCAAGAAGAAATCAAACAGGAAATCAAAAAAATTATTTAAGCTAATGAAAACAATGATACATCATACCCAAACCTGTGGGATACTGCAAAAGCAGTACTAAGGTTTATTTAAGCTAATGAAAACAATGATACATCATACCAAAACCTGTGGGATACTGCAAAAGCAGTACTAAGGGGGAAATTTGTCACATTAAATGCTAACTTCAGAAGAATGAAAAGATGGGAAGTGAACAACCTAATACTTCACCTTAAAGAACTAGAAAAACAAGAATAATCCAAACCCAAAGTTAGCAGATGAAAAGAAATCATTAATATCAGAGCAGAACTTAATGAAATTGAAACCCAAAAAATGATATGAAAGATCCATGAATTGAAAAGTTGGTTTTATGAAAAGATAAATAAAATTGACAAATCATTAGTATGGCGATCAAAAAAAAAAAAAAAAAAGAAGAAGAGAGAAGACCCAAATAACAAAAATTAGAAATGAAAAAGGTGATATTACAACTGATACTTCTGAAATACAAGGAATCATTAGAGACTAAAATAAACAACTATATGCCAACAAATTTGAAAATCTGGAGGAAATGGATAAATTTCTGGACATACAAACTACCAAAACTGAGCCAAGAAGATGTAGAAAATTTGAACAGACCAATAACAATAAAAGAGATTGAAGCTGTTAACAGAAGACTCCCAACACGGAAAAGCCCAGGACCAGATGGATTCACAGCAGAATTCTACCAAACATTCAGAGAGGAATTGACACCAATTCTCTACAAACTATTCCAAAAGATTGAAACAGAGGCAATTCTCCCAAACTCATTCTATGAAGCAAACATCACTCTGATACCAAAACCAGGTAAAGATACAACTGAAAAAGAAAACTACAGGCCAATATCCTTGATGAATATAGAT
>NW_007726955.1:509405-510334 GCF_000696425.1 Galeopterus variegatus
AAAAAAAAAAAAAAAAAAATTAGTTTGGGAGCCAGAGAAATCAGAGAAGAGAAGGAAATGAAGGGAATTTAGATTGGAAAAGAGGAAGTCAAACTGTCCCTGTTTGCAGATGACATGATCCTATATATCGAACAGCCTAAAGCCTCTACAAAAAAACTCTGGGAGTTGATAAATGATTTCAGCAAAGTAGCAGGATACAAAATCAACACACAAAAATCAGTAGCATTTCTTTTCTCCAATAGTGAACATGCAGAAAGAGAAATCAAGAAAGCTTGCCCATTTACAATAGCATAAAATAAAATAAAAAACTTAGGAATTGAGTTAACCAAGGATGTGAAAAATCTCTATAATGAGAACTACAAACCACTGCTGAGAGAAATTAAAGAGGACACAAGAAGATGGAAAGATATCCCATGCTCTTGGATTGGAAGAATCAACATTGTAAAAATGTCCATACTACCCAAAGTGATATACAAATCCAATGCAATCCCCATCAAAATTCCAATGACATTTTTCTCAGAAATCAATAAAACTATCCAGACATTTATATGGAATAACAAAAGACCATGCATAGCCAAAGCAATTCTGAGCAAAATAATAAAGCTAGAGGCATAACAGTATCTGACTTTAAGCTATACTGCAAAGGTATAATAACCAAAACAGTATGGCACTGGCATAAAAACAGACACACTGAAAAATGGAATAGAATAGAGAATCCAAAAATCAACCCAGACCCCTACAGCCATCTGATCTTTGACAAAGGCACCAAGCCTATACATTGGGGAAGAGACTGCATCTTCAGCAAATGGTGCTGGGATAATTGGATATCCATATCAGGAGAATGAAACTAGACCCATACCTCTCACCGTATATTAAAATCAACTCAAAATGGATTAAAGAATTTAATATACATCCTGAAACAATAAAAC
>NW_007726955.1:512532-512818 GCF_000696425.1 Galeopterus variegatus
GGGAGCTAAAAATAAATAAATAAATACACAAACTGGGGGGGAGGGAAGAAGACACAACAATTATAATTCCTTGAAGTTGGTACAACAAGCAAACAGATGTGAGATTGTTGGGGGGGAGTGGGGAGAGGGAGGAGGAAGGGATGTTTCGGTAATGGGCCACAATAATCAGCCACATTGTATATCGACAAAATAAAATGTAATTTAAAACAATTAAAAATTAAAAAAAAAATAATTAATATATGTAAACAAGATTAAAATGCCATTTTAGATGTTGTGATTGTATACT
>NW_007726956.1:0-15946 GCF_000696425.1 Galeopterus variegatus
GGTGTTGCTCCCACACCTCACTCAGCCAGTGAGCGGCCGGTCTGTATGTGGGATCCAAACCTTCAGCGGGAACGCCGCCACGCTCCCAAGCGGCGCACTGTAGCAGTGCGCCACCGGGCAGGCCCCAACACCTTGATCTTGAACTTTTTTTTTTTGTGGCTGGCCAGTGCCAGGATCCAAACCCTCATCCTTGGTGTTCTAACACTGCACCCTAACCAACTGAGCTAACAGGCCAGCCTTTGATCTTGAACTTCTTTTTTTTTTAAAAAAAAAGATGACCGGTAAGGGGATCTTAACCCTCGACTTGGTGTTGTCAGCACCACGCTCAGCCAGTGAGCAAACCGGCCATCCCTATATAGGATCCGAACCCGTGGCCTTGGTGTTATCAGCACCGCACTCTACCGAGTGAGCCACAGGCCGGCCCTGATCTTGAACTTCTATACTCCAGAACAGTGACACAATAAATTTCTGTTGTTTAAACCGCACAATTTTTGATGCGATTGGGTCACAAATGTTCTTTACAGAATTTTTGAAAAATTGAGGATCCAATTCTCTAGCTCATAATCTTACATTTGGTTGTCATGTCTCTTTAGTCTTCTTTAATCTGGAACAGTTCCTACCTCCCCCCACCCCCACCCCCTTTTTTCTCCCTGGTGGCTGGCCAGTATGGGGATCCAAACCCTTGACCTTGGTGTTACAACACCGTCCTGTAACCACCTGAGCTAACCAGCTAGCACCCCGCCTTTTCTTGTCTTTCATGATACTGACATTTTTGAAGGGTCCAGGCCAGTTTTTTTTGTAGAATGACCTACAATTTGCATTTGTCTGATTGTTTCCTTATTAAGTTCAGATTACACTTTTTTTGTTAAGAGTATTACCTAGTTGATGTCATTTTATTTTATTTTATTTTTTATTTTTTATTTTTTTTAAAGATGACTGGTAAGAGGATCTTAACCCTTGACTTGGTGTTGTCAGCACCACGCTCAGCCAGTGACGGAACCGGCCATCCCTATGTGGGATCCGAACCCGGGGCCTTGGTGTTATCAGCACCACACTCTCCCGAGCGAGCCACGGGTCGGCCCTAGTTGATGTCATTTTAAATAAATTTTAATTACAATACTACACAAATAGTCTTTGTAAAAAAATTAGTTGCTGAATTCCCCTTTGACTTTCTCCTCTCCCTCATGAGGTTAATTTATGTTAAAGTGTTCCATGTATACCCATATATACAGATTGGTGGAGTCAAGAAAGGCCACCGCCAGGGCTGGCCCGTGACTCACTTGGGAGAGTGCAGTGCTGATAATGCCAAGGCCACGGGTTCAGATCCCCTTACCGGTCATTTTATTATTTTTTTTATTTTTTAAAAGATGACCGGTACCGGCCATCCCTATATAGGATCCGAACCTGTGGCCTTGGTGTTATCAGCACCTCACTCTCCCGAGTGAGCCACGGGCCGGCCCTCTGGTCATCTTTTTTAAAAAAAAAAAAAAAAAAAAAAAAAAGAAAGGCCACCCTCTCCTGGCCTGTTTGTGTCCAGCAGTGGGAACCAAGTTGGAGCCTCAGGCCCTTCCCTACCCCTGCCCTCATGCTCACAGCGTGCTCCCAATCCCCACCCCTGCCTTGAGGCCATCAGAAGCGCTTCTGCTCTTTATCCCTGTGGGTCATCCGGGTTCCACACAGCTCTGGCCATCCCCTTTCCTGACCCCATCTCCTCTACCCTCCTCAGCTCCTGATAGCTGTCCTCTGTGCCCACTGGAGTTGATGGCCCATCTTCAGCAACCTCTTGGTCCTTATCCCCTTCTCCAAACTGTTCCTTATCCCTTGTGCTCAGTAGAAACCTTGCTCTCCCTGAGGTCACCTCTGCTGTCCCACCACCTTCTACACCCCTCCTGCCTCTGAGCCTGGAGGAGGTGGGGCAGGCATCCTCCATCATCCTCATCACCACTTACACACATTCTCCTTCCCTCCTCCTTTCAAACACTCAGGTCTGAACTCAAGTTTTCAGCTGATACCACCCACTTTGTTTTTGACATTTCCCAGCCCACGGATGGCTCACGTCTTGATCATCTGTTTCTGGCTTGCTGTCACTCTCCATTCTCTTCCCATCTCTTAGAGGTTCTTGGAGATTTCGATACACATGTAGATGATCGAGCTGCTGGGCCTCTCAGTTCCTTAGACCCATCTTCTCCCATGATCTTTTCCTCTATCTCACCTCAGTCACTTACTCCCAGAGTCACTGGAGGGCCATGCTGTTCTGTACAGGAGCCACCAGCCACATGTGGCTATGGAGCACCGTGACTAGCCTGAATGGAGATGTACCGTGACTGTAAAATACACACCAGAGTTCAAAGACTTAGTGTGAAAGAAATGTAAATGATCATTAATCATTCTTATATTGATTACAAGTTGAAATAGCATTTTTTTTTTTTTTTTTTGTCTTTTGCCTTTTTTCCGTGTCCAGCAACGGATCGCAACCCTCAGTGTTGACCGTGACTAGCCTGAATGGAGATGTACCGTGACTGTAAAATACACACCAGAGTTCAAAGACTTAGTGTGAAAGAAATGTAAACCGTGACTAGCCTGAATGGAGATGTACCGTGACTGTAAAATACACACCAGAGTTCAAAGACTTAGTGTGAAAGAAATGTAAACCGTGACTAGCCTGAATGGAGATGTACCGTGACTGTAAAATACACACCAGAGTTCAAAGACTTAGTGTGAAAGAAATGTTAATGATCATTAATCATTCTTATATTGATTACAAGTTGAAATAGCATTTATTTATTTTTTTTTTTTAAAGATGACCGGTAAGGGGATCTTAACCCTTGACTTGGTGTTGTCAGCACCACGCTCAGCCAGTGAGCGAACCGGCCATCCCTATGTGGGATCCGAACCCTCGGGCAGGAGCGCCGCCGTGCTTCCCAAGCAGCGCACTATCCAGTGTCGCCACCGGGCCGGCCCTGGATATATTGATTAAACAAAATATATTCACATGGGTCTCACCTGTGTCTTTTTACTGTTTTTAATGTAGCTACTAGAAATTCTAAAACTCACTATGTGGCTCTTGTTACCTTTCTATTGGAAGCACTGTTCTGGATCTTTTCATTGCCAATAACGACAGCCCCCTCTGCATAATCTCAATTTCAAGCATCCCACCCTCTAACCAACACCCCTATCTTTCCAGCTCACTCTAGCACCCCAACACCAACCAACTATTGCCCCCATTGGAACTTGCAGTCCATTGATTTTGCCACACCTTTGCTGTCCCACACCCTTCCCTCCCCACCCGGCCTAAATTCCATGTCAATCAATATAATCACTCCTTTGCACATGTATTATTTATTCAGCAACCATACTGGCCAGCTGCCAAAAAAAAGATATTTATCCCAGCAAATACTTGTTGAACACCTATTATGTGCCAGACACGGTTCTAGGCACATGGGACATATCAGTGAACAAAACAGACGTATTTCCTGTCCTGTGGAGCTTATATTTTGGTGGTAGGAGACAGATAATAGCAAATAAGTAAATTATATTCTATGCTAGAATTTTGGTTCTCAACCAGGGCTATTTTCCCCCCCAGAGGACATTTGACAATGTCTGGAGACATTTTTAGTTGTCACAACTGGGGAAGGTGTGCTACTGGCATCCAGTGAGGAGAAGCCACAGATCCTACAACACACAGGGCAGCCCCCAACAGCAAAGAATTACCTGGCCTTAAATGCCACTAGTGCCTGTGTTGAGAAACTCTGTCGTAGAACACATTGATGCTTTTGGAAAAGAAAGTAGAGCAGGGTAGAGGGACTGATAGAGGAATTTGGATTGGAGGGTGTGAAGTAGAGTGGTCAGGGCTGGGTCAGCCTCTTTGAGAAGGTAACATTTGAGCAAAGATGTGAAGGAGGGAGGCTGGGAAGGAGCCCAGTAGACATCTGAAAAGACGGTGACCGAGTGGGCTTCCAATTTCACTGAGAAAATCGAAGTCCCCACCCCATGCACCCGTGTGCTCTGCAGTCTCTCCAGGTAACGTGGATAAACTGTCTGTGCTCCAAGCAAAGGCCAAAGCTGCCACGTGGGAACTCATTCCTTCCCACCCATTCAAGGTCATCACTCCTGCAATTGCCTCTTATTAACCAAGCAACAGCAACGACCTTCTTTGACCCTCTTCTTCTCCAGCTACTATCTTACTTTCCTCCTTCTCTTTGCTGCAAAAATCCCTGAAAGAGTTGTGTTACCACTGTCTCCCATTTCTTTCCTCTCACGTTTCTTGAACCCACGTCCATCAGGCTTTTGCTCCAATACTGCTCTTAATATGGTCATCAGGGACCCACAGAGCTAAATCCACCGGTCAGTCCTCAGTCCTCAACTTGCTTGACCTATCAGCAGTATCTGACACTGTTGATCATGCCTCTGCCTTGAAACAATAATCTCTTGCCTAGAATATTGTAGTAGCCTCCAAACAGGCTCTCTACTGGATCCTTGACCCTCTCCAGTTTATTCTCCCCACAGCAGTTGGCACTGTTTTTCCAAAGTGTAAGTCAGGTTGTGTGATCCTTTTACACTTTAGGATACTAGATGTTCGTCTGTTTTTCCTCCTATCTCTCTGGCCAATCCTTCTCAGACTCTTTTGCTAGTTCCTCTTCATTGCCCAACCTCTACATGAAAGAGGACCCCAGAACTCAGTCCCCAGTGGTCTCATCTAATCTCCTACTGTAAATCCTATCTGTATGCCCAAGAATTCTAAATTTCTGTTTCTAGCCCAGACTGCTTCCCTGAATTCTGATCTCTTGGCTCTAGCTGCCAATTCAGCATCTCCACTCAAATGTCCAGAAAGTAATTCAAACTTGACATGTCCAGAACCAAACTCCTTTACAAGTGGAGGTTTTGGCCATTGCTAGGAGAATGGGCAGACTATCCAAAATAACCAGAAAAAAGGCAGAGTACAAGGACATCTTGTGTCCATGTACAGATTGGTGGGGGAAAAGAAAAGGGCTGGCTAGTTAGCACAGTTGGTTAGAGTGTGGTGCTGATAACAGCGAGGTCCAGGTTTCAATCCCTGTACCAGCTGGCCAAAAAGCAAAACAAAAGGACACTTTGGAGTCAACCTTGACTCTTTTTTTTTTGTTAAAAGATGACCATAAGAGAGGCCGGCCCGTGGCTCACTCGGGAGAGTGTGGTGCTGATAACACCAAGGCCATGGGTTCGGATCCTATATAGGGATGGCCGGTTTGCTCACTAGCTGAGCGTGGTGCTGACAACACCAAGCCAAGGGTTGAGATCCCCTTACTGGTCATCTTTAAAAAAAAAAAAAAAAAAAGATGACCATAAGAGGATCTTAACCCTTGACTTGGTGTTGTCAGCACCACGCTCAGCCAGTGAGCTAACCAGCCATCCCTATATAGGGATCCGAACCTGTGGCCTTGGTGTTATCAGCATCACAGTCTCCCGAGTGACCCATTGGGCCAGCCATTAACCTTGACTCTTCACCTTCTCTCACACTCACATTCATTCCGTCAACAAATCCAATCAGCTCTACCATCAAAATGGATTCTACTGTCTAGAATCGGGTTATGGCTAAAGTCATCCAGTGAAACTTTTAGAGCCAGAACTAACTTTGTCCCAGTCCTGCAATGTGAAAGGAGTGAATAGATACCTCTTTTTAGCCATTTTCTTTTTTTTTCTTTTCTTAAAAGATGACCGGTAATGGGCCGGCTGGCCCGTGGCTCACTCAGGAGAGTGCGGTGCTGATAACAGCAAGGCCACGGGTTCAGATCCCATATATATATGACCGGCAAGGGGATCTTAACCCTTGACTCGGTGTTGTCAGCACCATGCTCACCCAAGTGAGCCACGGGCTGGCCCTTTTTTAGCCATTTTCACGGCTGGTACATATCTGTACACATTATTATTTTTGTGTGTGTGTGCGACCGGCCGCACCGCGCCCGCCATCCCTATATAGGATCCGAACCCGCGGTGGGAGTGCTCTTGCGCTCCCAGTGCCCCCTTACTGGTCATCTTTAAAAAAAAAAAAAAAAAAAGATGACCATAAGAGGATCTTAACCCTTGACTTGGTGTTGTCAGCACCACGCTCAGCCAGTGAGCTAACCAGCCATCCCTATATAGGGATCCGAACCTGTGGCCTTGGTGTTATCAGCATCACAGTCTCCCGAGTGACCCATTGGGCCAGCCATTAACCTTGACTCTTCACCTTCTCTCACACTCACATTCATTCCGTCAACAAATCCAATCAGCTCTACCATCAAAATGGATTCTACTGTCTAGAATCGGGTTATGGCTAAAGTCATCCAGTGAAACTTTTAGAGCCAGAACTAACTTTGTCCCAGTCCTGCAATGTGAAAGGAGTGAATAGATACCTCTTTTTAGCCATTTTCTTTTTTTTTCTTTTCTTAAAAGATGACCGGTAATGGGCCGGCTGGCCCGTGGCTCACTCAGGAGAGTGCGGTGCTGATAACAGCAAGGCCACGGGTTCAGATCCCACATATATATGACCGGCAAGGGGATCTTAACCCTTGACTCGGTGTTGTCAGCACCATGCTCACCCAAGTGAGCCATGGGCTGGCCCTTTTTTAGCCATTTTCACGGCTGGTACATATCTGTACACATTATTATTTTTGTGTGTGTGCGACCGCCATCCCTATATAGGATCCGAACCCGCGGTGGGAGTGCTCCTGCGCTCCCAGTGCTGCACTCTCCCGAGTGCGCCCCAGGGTCGGCCCTGTACACATTATTTTTCAGAATCAATATGCACTTTCAGATATGCTTATTTTTATTCTCTTAAGTCTTTATTAACTTTGGAGAAATGATGCATCTTTTTATTTTAAATGAAGTAAACGGGAACCGGTCTGTATGTGGGATCCGAACCCTCGGCGGGAGCGCCTGCCGCACTTCCCAAGCGGCGCACTGTAGCAGTGCGCCACTGGGCCGGCCCTGTATTTTACAGTTTTATGAAGCTTTCTATTGTGACTTTTATGGGATTAAGAGGTGAAGACAATGAGATATTTTAGCATTTATATTTTTCAAAATTAAATGTATACTTAAAGTCACTTTATGCATTAAAAAAAAAAAAAGAATTGGGTTATTTCTCACTTCCTCCAATTCTACCGCCCTGGACAAAGGAAACAATAATCTCTTGCCTAGAATATTGTAGTAGCCTCCAAAGGGTTCTCTGCTGGACCCTTGACCCTGTCCAGTTTATCCTCCTCACAGCAGTCAGTGCTGTTCTAAAGTAGAAGTCAGGTCGTGTGATCCTTCTAAACCCTCCAGTGCCACCTCGCCCCCAACCCGTTTCACCCGGAGTAAAAGCCAAAGCTCGTGTTGCTGACAAGGCCCGATGTGACCTTGCCAAACAGCATCCTCTGATTCCATCTCCTACTGCTTCCTCACTGCTCAAGACACCCCAGCCCTGCTGGCCTCCTGTCGCCCTTAGCACTCTCCTGCTTGGGGTCGTGGCACTTGCTCTTCTACCTTTCTGCAATGTTCTCCCTCCAGATACCCACACTACTTGTTCCCCTCCCTTCTTCAGGTTTTTACTCAGATTCCCTCATTCTCAGTGAGGCCTTTTCCAGCTCAGGTGCCCAAGAATCCACTGGTTTTAAAACAGAAAATCCCGTACCTCTAAGTTCTTTCAGTCCTGGGCCAACTCGGACAGTTGGTCACCTTCCTCAGCAGTTTTTCCACTGATGTCCTTTTTCTGTGCCAGGACTCAACACCACATTGCATTTAGTTGTCCTGTCTCCTTAGTCTCTTCTCTGCAACAGTTTCTGGGTTTTTCCCTGTCTTTCATGACTTTAACACTTTTGAGGAATACTGGCCAGGTATTTTGTAGAATGTCCCTCAATTTAGGTTTGCCGGATGTTTTCTCACGATTACACCAGGGTTATGGATTTTGAGGGGGAGAAAAAACCCGTAGAGTTGAAGTAGGGCAAGAATTTAACTGTTTTATTCACTGCTATACACCCAATGCCTAGAACTGAGTGCCTGACCCGGTAGGTATCAAAAATCCATTTGTTGAATATATAAGCGAATGAATAAAAGACTGTCAGAAACTTAGTATTGTTTTCAAGTTTTAAAGTGTTGTTAATATAAATTCTACCTTAGCATACATATTGTTCTGCAGCTTTTCCCCCTCCCATAATACACTCTGTCAGCACCATGCCCAGCCAGTGAGCGAACCGGCCATCCCTATATGGGATCCGAACCCGGGGCCTTGGTGTTATCAGCACCGCACTCTCCCGAGTGAGCCACGGGCCGGCCCAGCCATAATACACTCTGAAGGTCCATTTTGGGATGCACACAGCACTTCACTCTTTTAATCTTCAGCCTATTACAAATAACTACGGCATTGCTTTCGATGTTCCTCTGCACTGTCAGACTGTCTCATGGACAGAACTGGAGAATTGCTAGACACAGAGTGGACACGTTTATCTGTTAATAGATATTGATAAATATCCAGCTGAAGTGGCTGAACAGATTTACTCCCCAGCAGTGTTTAGAAGTACCCGTTTTCTTCATGTCCTGCCGACTCGTGACAACGGAACCTCCGGAAACGGAGCGACCACCCGAGCTTGCTGATCCCGCCCCGGACTACATTTCCCAGAAGACACCGCGGACCCTCTTTCTACCTGGTCTGCGTGAAGGAAATGACCAATCCCAAAGGACCTCGGGGAGAGGGCGCTGCCTCCACTCCTCACCTCCCTCTGCGGCGCTCAGGACCGCGGGACTACCACTCCCATAAGCCACCGCGGGCAGGCCGGGCCCGTCATCACGTCAAGACGCAGCGGGGGTCAGGAGCGCCCGGGACTCTACTTCCCGGCAGGCGTTGCGGCCGAGGGGCGGGACGCCACCTCCCAGCAGGCTCCAGGCGGCGGGCGCCGCGGTGCCTTGTGTGGGATGTAAGCGCGGAGGTGGGCGCGGGGGACCGAGGCTAGGGATCTCCTTGGGATTTGGGGGGATTGGCCTGAGGGCGCCTTCCGGACGGCCTCTAGGGGGCCAGGGACACAGTCGTAGGGACAGAGCGGGTCAGCCATTGGGAGCACCCCGCGGGGTCCTTGGGGCGCACCCCCATCGGGGCCGGGGGTCGTGGGGTTGTGGGGGACAAGTAGGCCCTACAGCCTCGGCTGAGAGGTCTCACCGACAAAGGAGAGGGAGCTGGTGAGCAGAGGGTGGGGGGTCGGGGAACAGGGGAGTTGTGTGTGTGTGTGCGGGGGTGGATCCTTAGCAGAGCCTGGGAGGGGGCTCCTCGACCGAGCCTGCCCGACACTCCCTCCGCCGTCTCTCCCGCAGGCCGCCGCCCGCCGCCATGGGGCTGAAGGCCGCCCAGAAGACGCTGTTCCCGCTGCGCTCCATCGACGACGTGGTGCGCCTGTTCGCTGCTGAGCTGGGCCGAGAGGAACCGGACCTGGTACTCCTCTCCTTGGTACTGGGCTTCGTGGAGCATTTCCTGGCTGTCAACCGCGTCATTCCCACCAACGTGCCCGAGCTCACCTTCCAGCCCAGCCCCGCGCCCGACCCCCCTGGCGGCCTCACCTACTTTCCCGTGGCCGACCTATCCATCATCGCCGCCCTCTATGCCCGCTTCACCGCCCAGATCCGCGGCGCCGTGGACTTGTCCCTCTACCCACGAGAGGGAGGCGTCTCCAGCCGCGAGCTGGTGAAGAAGGTCTCCGATGTCATATGGAACAGCCTCAGCCGCTCCTACTTCAAGGACCGGGCCCACATCCAGACCCTCTTCAGCTTCATTACAGGTTGGAGCTCGACAGGTGGCAAGGGGAGAGAATGAATCTTGTCCCACCTGAAACCTTGGCCCACCTCTTTTACGAAACTGGTGTACAGAGCCCTTTTGAAACCTGTAAACTTCGTGAGGTGGGGCAGGTGCTATTTCTCCCTTTGCAGTTAGGGAAACTGAAGCCCAGAGAGGGGAAATGACGTGCCAAAGTCACACACAGAATGGCAGGGCTGGGACTAGAACCTGATCACTTGGCTCCCATCCATTAACCTATCCTCTGCCCCCTCAGCACCCTCATCACTGCCGTGGAGCAGCCACAGGAGCCCTGCAGCCCAGCATGAGGCACAGAGGGTGGCACCAGATTGCGGGTCGAGAAGACAAAATTGGGCTACATCTGAAACAATTAAAATAATACTTATGAAAATTACTATGAAAGTGAACAGACCAGGGGCTTGACTTAAGAAGCTTAAGGCTCAGGGCTTGCATAGAGGTTCTTTGTGCCTACCCCAGTTGACTGGCAGTCATGTCCTGGTGTGCCATATTGAGAAGGAATCTAAGGCTGCCTCTGAGCTTAGCAAGAGAAGTGTGCAGAGATAAATTAAGAGTATCTGTTGGGGCCGGCCCGGTGGCGCACTGGAGAGTGCACCGCTTGGGAGTGTGGTGGCGCTCCCGCCGAGGGTTCGGATCCCATGTGGAGACCGGTTCCCGCTCACTGGCTGAGCGCGGTGCGGGCGCAACACTGAGGGTTGCGATCCCATTGCTGGTCCCCGGTACGGGCGTGACACCGAGGGTTGCGATCCCGTTACCAGTCAGTAAAACAGGGAAAAAAAAAAAAAAGTATCTGTTGGTGGGTGTGTGAAAAAAAGTGTTGGCCAGAGTGTCCTGTTTTCGCCATCCTTGTTATAATCTAACAGGTGCAATAAAATGGGAGAATCCTTAAATTAATAGAAATATACAGTTGCAGGGAAAGAGAAGAGACAGGGTCAAAGGCTGGGTCAAGCTATGGGAAACCTAGAAAGGTTTCTTGATGCGACTGTGGGGTGTAAATGAGGCAGGGAGGCTTTGAAAATGTAAGAAAAAGAGATGGAGGGATGTTGGGCAGGAACTTCTGAGGTTGGGGCACAGGTTTGGAGGGAGGGTGGGAGGGAACATGGCTCATCACTCCCTGGCTCCCTTTAACCCCAGGCCAAAGCCCAGAGGACCCTCTTTCATTACCTCCCCCTTCCACAGGCACCAAATTGGACAGCTCCGGGGTGGCCTTTGCTGTGGTGGGGGCCTGCCAGGCCCTGGGTCTCCGGGATGTCCACCTGGCCCTGTCTGAGGATCATGCCTGGGTAGTGTTTGGGCCCAATGGGGAGCAGACAGCTGAGGTCACCTGGCACGGCAAGGGCAACGAAGACCGCAGGGGCCAGACAGTCAACGCGGGTGTGGCTGAGCGGGTATTGTGTCCTCCCCTACAACCTTGTCCCCTTCCTACTCTGCTAGCCCAAGCCACCCAAGGGACTCTTACTTTATTGGGCTGCACTCTTCTCTTTCCATCACCACCTACATATATCAGGAAGGGAAGGCAGGAGAGTCCCTTTCCTGATTGTCATTCCCTGAAGCAGGCAGAGGATGGGCCATCATGAGACAACTATCTGGTCTTATCTTCTCTAAAGAGCTGGCTGTACCTTAAAGGATCATACATGCGCTGCGACCGAAAGATGGAAGTGGCATTTATGGTGTGTGCTATCAACCCTTCCATTGACCTGCACACCGACTCCCTGGAGCTGCTGCAGCTGCAGCAGGTGAGGGGGATGCCCGTGGGGCAGGGGTGGGCTAGGCCAGGCTGCTGATGTGACTCACTGTGGGACCCTGAGCAGGGGCACTTTCCCTTCCTGAGCTTCAACTTCCCCTTCTGTAAATGGGTTACTAATTCTTAGCCTGGCTTTTCCCAGGCCTCTTGGCAGAGTGGAATTGAGAATGAAATGGCTTTGACTCAGGCTGCTGATGTGACTCACTGTGGGACCCTGAGCAGGGGCACTTTCCCTTCCTGAGCTTCATCTTCCCCTTCTGTAAATGGGTTACTAATTCTTAGCCTGGCTTTTCCCAGGCCTCTTGGCAGAGTGGAATTGAGAATGAAATGGCTTTGACTTCCTTAAAGGTCAGGTTCCTGGATTCTGGCCCTTCCTACCTTGTTGAGGTCTCTGTTGGTTCTGAACCCCACTTCTGCCTCATAGGCTGAGAATCCCCCCTCCCCCCCAGCTCATAACTCTCTCCTTGTTCCCCTAGAAGCTGCTCTGGCTGCTCTATGACCTGGGACATCTGGAAAGGTCAGTAGAGGGAAGTGGCCAGGCTGGGCCTTGGGGGGCCAGAGGGCTGGGTGGCAGTCTGGACTTTTGATCCCTTCCCAGGTACCCCATGGCACTAGGGAACCTGGCAGATCTGGAGGAGCTGGAGCCCACCCCTGGCCGGCCAGACCCACTCACCCTCTACCACAAGGTGGGGGCATCTCAGAAGTGCAGAAGGGAGGCCCCAACAGCAGCTGGGGTCCCTTTCTTTCTGGGGACTGGGAGGGGGAAAGAGAGAAGAACTTTGTGTATTGGGGGGTATCACTCATCCAATCCCCACTTTGTATCAACTGTATGCTTAATCAGTGTTGTCACGGCTGTCTGAGGGGTGTCCCTGGGTTCCCCAACCTAGGGGTGGTGGGGTCTGGATTTGTTAACTTGCTGGGGGATGGAGGTAGGAGGGCCATTGGGCTGGGCTTGGAAGTCTTTGGTGTTTGTGTAGAAGAGTGTGTGGGAAAGCCTGGTAAAGAGATGAGCCCTCAGCTCAGAGGGAGGGCCCCTTCCTCCCTAGGCCTGTTCTCTGGGGGTCCCCATCCCTGAGGTCTGCCCCAGGCCTCAGCAAGCAGTCCTGCAGACCCAGGGAGGAGCACCGGGTAGAGGGGCTGGCAGGGAGTGGAGGTGGGTTTGGAGATGGGGAGGACTCTTTGTGGTCTTCCTGTTGTCCCTTCTGGGTGTGACCTGATAGGGCATTTGTGCCAGCCGGGGCAGCTGGGTCTGCCTCCCTGAGGCTTCTCCGCCCCATCCCCCAGGGCATTGCCTCAGCCAAGACTTACTACCGGGATGAACACATCTACCCCTACATGTACCTGGCCGGCTACCACTGTCGCAACCGCAATGTGCGTGAAGCCCTGCAGGCCTGGGCCGACACAGCCACTGTCATCCAGGAGTGAGGATACCCCCACTAGGGCCTCCAGCCCATCCTTTGTTCCTCCTCTACCCAGTTTCCTACCTTTCTCATCCAGGAGTGAGGCCTGGGTCCCAAGCCCCAGTCCCTATCCATCCAGTCCCTAGGCAGCCAAGGGCACCGTTGCCCAGGAGGTAGGGACCCCTGATTTCCCCCTCTCCCCTCTTCCAATATCTAACCACCATCATCTAGCAGTGGGACTTTCACCTTTAGCCTCATGCCCCCCTCCTCATTCTTGCTTGGAGCTGACACAGGACACCTCATTTTGGAGTGAGAACCCCAACCACTCACCCAGTTTCTGGGATGACCTAGGAAAAGAACCTGGGCTCCATCCCCCACCAGGTCCCTGGGGGTACCCACATGGCCAAGACCCCACAGTGCCCCACTGCTCTCACAGCTACAACTACTGCCGGGAAGATGAGGAGATCTACAAGGAGTTCTTTGAAGTGGCCAATGATGTCATCCCCAACCTGCTGAAGGAGGCAGCCAGCTTGCTGGAGGCAGGCGAGGAGCGGCCAGGGGAGCAGACTCAGGTGAAGTGCTGGAGCTCCAGCCTGTGCCCACCTTCTCCCTTGGCAAGGCTCCCCAGCCACAGGACATGGAGACTGCACAAGGAGGGTGGCCCAGAGTAGACAGCTTCATTCTCTTTTGCTATAGCCGAGGTCCTGGGCTTAGGTTTGAGGAACTGAGAGTATTTTAGGGGTTTCTACCCTATACTTTCAGGTAAATGGAGTGGAAGCCCGTCTCTTTCATGGCCAGGGTCCCTCACTCAGCTTAGCGGGTGGGATGGAGGTAAGGGATGGTTCCCCTCTTCTTCATTCCTGTCTATGGACTGGCTTTATAAAAGGAAGGAGGTTCTAAGAATTCTCCCTACCTACATTCACCTCTTTGCCTAGGTGGGAGGACTGGCCTGTTCCCCCTGCCAAGGGGTGAGTAAGGGACTCTGACTTGTGCCCTCCCTTCCCCTTTACCCAGGGCACCCAGAGCCAGGGTTCTGCCCTCCAGGACCCTGAGTGCTTTGCCCACCTGCTGCGATTCTACGATGGCATCTGCAAATGGGAGGAGGGCAGCCCCACACCGGTACTGCACGTGGGCTGGGCCACCTTCCTTGTGCAGTCCCTAGGCCGTTTCGAGGGACAGGTGAGGATCAGTAACTGCACAGGGAGGCTGGGCACTACAGGTGGCCACAGCAGCTACAGGGGACTCAGACCTTTGTTGCCCTGAGGCAGCATTTGCCCATCCCCCTTCATCATTGTCTCATCATTGGTACAGATGAGACTGAGACTCCGTAGAAAGGATGGCGCACTGGGTCCTGCAGTGCCAGCCACTGGCCTGCAAACTTTTCCTTAGCTTGCCCTTCCCATCGGTTCAGGTGCGACAGAAGGTGCACATAGTGAGCCGTGAGGCCGAGGCAGCCGAGGCCGAGGAGCTGTGGGGCGAGGAATCCCGGGAAGGCCGGCGGCGGGGCCCGCGGCGGGAGTCCAAGCCAGAGGAGCCGCCGCCGCCCAAGAAACCCGCGCTGGACAAGGGCCCCGGTGCGGGCCAGAGTGCGGTGGCGGGACCTCCCCGGAAGCCCCCAGGGACGGTCCCGGGCACTGCCCGAGGCCCTGAAGGCGGCAACGCAGCTCAGGCGCCAGCTCCCGCAGCGTCCCCGCCGCCGGAGGGTCCGGTGCTCACTTTCCAGAGCGAGAAGATGAAGGGCATGAAGGAGCTGCTGGTGGCCACCAAGATCAACTCCAGCGCCATCAAGCTGCAACTCACGGCGCAGTCGCAAGTGCAGATGAAGAAGCAGAAGGTGTCCACACCCAGCGACTACACTCTTTCTTTCCTCAAGCGGCAGCGCAAGGGCCTCTGAACTACCGGGACTTCTTAACAGCCCACGGGGACCCAGGCCCCTCACTCAGTCCGTATGGAGGCGCCACCCCAGCTCCCTTACCCCAGGCCCCGGCTTCGTCCCCAGCCCAAGGGATCTAGGCAGAGCCTCCAGCCAGGGACCACGCCCCGCCTCTACTTGGTCCCGGAAGTACAGACTAGTAAACCCCAACCCCGAACCTAGCTCCAGCTCAGAACCGAGGCCCTGCCCGGGTCATTAAAATATAGGCCCCACCTTCCGGAATCCCCGCCGGCCAACTGAAACCTCACTCCAGGTCCGGATCACCAATCTTTAAAGGTCCAGCCCCTGGAAACTCAGGCCCACTTCGGAACGAAGGCGCTAACCGGGGCCAGACCGGTGTTGCTCAGGGCTGCTCCCAGGTCATGGGGCCTGGGATTTCACCCTTAACCCAAGGAACACAGGTCCCACCTCCAGCCCGGGAATCTAGGACCCCATTCATCCCCTAGAAGTACATTTCTGCACTTCAGAATTCCATTCCTTGGGGGTCCAAGCTTCCTACCCCAGAGAAAAGCCCTGCTTCCAGAATTTGGAATTCCTAGCTTCATCTCTTCCGCGTCCCAAAACTCCGGGGCACGAAGCTCCGCCCCCAGCATGTGAATGCTGAGCCCTGCCCCTTCCTGACCGAACTGGCCCGGATCAGAGCAGGACCTCTCCCGACCCTCTGGGAACCAACCCGAGGTCCAGCCCATCTCAGGGGACCTCGGAGGAAATCTGCAGGGGGTGGGGTGCGGGTGAGGGGAACCTGATCTCTTCCTGTTTTGTACATAGATTTATTTTTCAGTTCTAAGGAAGATGAATACATTTTGTAAAAAAAAAAAAAAAAGCAAAGCACACGTGCATGTTTCATCTGGGAAATTGGGGATGGGGCGGGAGTGGAACGCCCCCTCTTGCTTCTGCCTTCGGCTCCCTGGACGTCGGGCTCCGCACCTGTACGGCACGAGAAACGGCCGGCTGGCGGAAGGACCGAAGCACCGCCCCGGCCTCGGGACTTCCCCCGCGCCGCCGAGGGCCTGTCCCGCGGGCGCCTCCTCCCGGCCGGGCGGCGGGGCCTCCCCGGCCTGGCCCCACCCTCGGGC
>NW_007726956.1:16893-34978 GCF_000696425.1 Galeopterus variegatus
AGAGCCGGGAGGAGGGTGCACGCTCGGCGCCCTGCCGGGGTCCAGCCCCCGGCCCCCAGCCCCGCCCCCTCCTCATCCCGCGTCGCCCCCTCCGCCCCTGCAGGCCCGTGACACGGTCACGTCCGAACTGGCCGCCGTGAAGATAGTCAAGCTAGACCCAGGTGAGGGCCCGGGCCGGGGCCTCTGCGTAGGAGGGAGGGCAGCGCGCTGGCGGGCGCGGCGTGAGGGGCCGAGACTTGACATTTCTGAGACCCCCCGAGAGGCAGGCCCCAGGAGCTACCGTCGCCTGGCACCTCTCTCTGGCCCGGAGGGAGGCACTCTGTGCCCATTTTGCAGATGGGAGCACTGAGTCAGCGCGACCCCTATGCGCACCCCCACATGATGCGTTGTGCTCCCCAGGGGACGACATCAGCTCTCTCCAGCAGGAAATCACCATTCTGCGTGAGTGCCGCCATCCCAATGTGGTGGCCTACATTGGCAGCTACCTCAGGTGAGGCTGCTTTATTCTCCAGCCCCCAGACAGCCCCCATGTGACCTGCTGTGTCCCCACTCAGCTCTGTGTCCCCCCAGGAATGACCGCTTGTGGATCTGCATGGAGTTCTGTGGAGGGGGGTCCCTGCAGGAAATTTACCACGGTGAGGGCCAGAGCCTCAGGCCCCAGAGGATTACGACCTTTCCCCCCATCCCCACCCCAACACGGGGGTGGGGGGCAGTAGGGGAGAGTCCAAGCCCCGGACTTGGGCCCTCCTCCCAACTGGCTGTGTGACCTTGAGAGAAATGCTGCCCTTCTCTGGGCTCAGTATCCCAGACTACACTAGCAAGGGATGCGGCCAACACAAGGTGGCCTGGGAAGGTCAGCATATCCCCCAGCCCCCGTGCCAGCCCTCACCCTTTCTATTTCAGCCACAGGACCCCTGGAGGAACGGCAGATTGCCTATGTCTGCCGAGAGGCACTGAAGGTAGCTGGGCCCCTGAGGCTCTCACATCCTCCAATCCCCAGGAGCTGTGGGCTGAGAGCCCAGCTGACAAGTGTGGGGGCGGGGAGGTGCATGGAGTGCCTCAGGTAGAGCTGGCCAGAGGGGCTGTGGGGTCTGGGGAAAGGGGCCCCAGCCCCGTTGCAGGAAGCAGCCCATTTCCCTCTTGGCTCAGTCACTTCCTGTTAGGGGAGAGGGGAGGAGGAAGTGGCTTGGGTGGGGGGCCCCAGTCCTGAGAGGGGGTTCAGGAGAGATGGGGTAGTGCTGCATAGCTGTTCCCAGGGACTTCTCTTTGTCCCCAGGGGCTCCACCACTTGCATTCTCAGGGGAAGATCCACAGAGACATTAAGGTAGGGGTCTGGCCAGGGGCATCGAGGGAGGGTGGAGGAGCCTCTTCGGGGCACCAGATGGGATTCTCTCTCCTCCATTCCCACAGGGAGCCAACCTTCTCCTCACTCTCCAGGGAGATGTCAAGTTGGGTCAGTACCCGGGGATGCATTCAGGGTGAGGGTTCTGTGGGTGCTCTGGAAGTCTTAGCAAGAATCTGGACTCAAGTGCTGGGTGTCCTCGGGCAAGTCACTTTACCACTTGAGTCAGTTTTCCCATTGAGAAAATGGCACTGTGCTCCTTTCCTGCTAGCGGCTGGATGAGGTTGGGTCTATATGGAGTCTGACGTGGGATCAGGCATTCGGTCAGGGATAGAGGGTGGTGGACCCCTCTCAGGAGAGGGACCTGGCCTTGCTTTGGGCCTGTGGCAGCTGTGGGTGAACCTGGGCTGTCTGCCCATCTGAGCCCTGCCAGGTGCATCCTGAACCCTTGGGTGGGGTGGTGAGTGGCAGCCAGAGGGCTGATGAGAGTAGCTGTTTTTCCCTGCAGCTGACTTTGGGGTGTCAGGCGAGCTGACGGCGTCTGTGGCCAAGCGGAGGTCTTTCATTGGGTCTCCGTACTGGTGAGGCTACACCTTGGGCAGAGGGAGCAGGGGCCTCAGGTGCGGCACCCGCCTATCCCATCTCTGACTCCACCTCTAGGATGGCTCCGGAGGTGGCTGCTGTGGAGCGCAAAGGTGGCTACAACGAGCTGTGTGACGTCTGGGCCCTGGGCATCACCGCCATTGAGCTGGGCGAACTGCAGCCCCCTCTATTCCACCTGCACCCCATGAGGTCAGCCCCACACTTGCCCCTTGCCTGACCCTTGCCCTGCTGACCTTCGACTCCTGACTTTGTACCCTCCACAGGGCCCTGATGCTCATGTCAAAGAGCAGCTTCCAGCCACCCAAGCTGAGAGACAAGACTTGCTGGTGAGGGCGCACATCCCCCTGCTGGGACCTCCTTTTCAGCCAGGCCCCATGCCAGAGGAGCCTTCTGCCGACTCCCAGGGTGCAGCCTCGACAGCTCTGCCCTCTCCGGGCCTTTACATGGTCATCTGAGGGAGGGGCCTGGTGCCCACCTCTGGGCCAAGGACCCGGTGTGGACGGAGAAGAAGGGCAGACGGTTGGTGACGGGGGAGCTGCAATGTTGCAACAGCGCAAGTATTGCTCAGGCCAGCTGCCCTTGGCCTCAGGCTGGCTCCTTCCTGGGTGGGCCCAGCAGACTCCTCTGGAGTGTGGCAGGTGGCAGCTGGCAGGATTCTCTGTGTGAGGGCTAACCTGGGTCTGGGCATGGGGGGCTTTTGTGCCCACTAGGACCCAGAACTTCCACCATTTCCTCAAGTTGGCCCTCACCAAGAACCCCAAGAAGAGGCCAACAGCAGAGAAGCTTCTGCAGGTGGGAGGCAGGGGCAGGGCAGCGGGGGCAGTGCTCCAAAACGGGCCTGGAGGACAGGGACCAACCCGACCGCCCCCTCAATCCTCCAGCACCCATTCACAACCCAGCCACTCCCTCGGGCCCTCCTCACGCAGCTCTTGGACAAAGCCAATGACCCCCACCTGGGAACCCCCTCCCCTGAAGACTGTGAGCTGGAGGTAAGTGAGGGGGGCTGGGAAACGGGTCTTGGCCTGGCCTGATTGGAAGGAGTTCAAAGGTGGTAGGTTAAGGTCCCTCTCACGTAATTCCAGCACCCTTCAGTTGAGCTGCCCCCCAGTTGAGCCCACCCAGTAGGAATCTTTCCTGAGCTGGGTCTCACCTCCCTAACACTCCCTTGATAGGTTCCCCAGCCCTTGCGCCAGGCTGACCATGACCATGACTAAGCCATCATCTTGTTTTCTGTGTGACCTTTGGCAAGTTACTTGACCTCTCTGTGCTGGTTTTCTCATCTGTGAGATGAGGGTGCCATTTCATCTCCCAATAATCTCTGAGGGTTGTTGTGAAAACAAAACATGGTGGTATGTGTAGAGCACCTGGAACGGTACCGGGTGTGAGGTGAGTGCCAGGTACACGCCCACCGTCTCTGTTCTTTCTTAGACTTATGACATGTTTCCAGACACCATTCATTCCCGGGGTCAGCACGGCCCAGCCGAGAGGACCCCCTCAGAGATCCAGTGTGAGTCTGCAGGAGGGGCTGTGTGTGCACAGATTTAGCGTGAGTGTGGGGGTCGATCCTGAGACTCTGGTTCCCTAACCGCTGTACTCCGGGCCCGCCAGTTCACCAGGTGAAGTTTGGTGCCCCACGCAGGAAGGAAACGGACCCGCTAAATGAGCCGGTGAGGCTGTGTGGGGAGGGCGGGGGCGGGGCCGGGTCGCTGGCCCTGATGGAGGCTGAGATCTCAAAGCAAGGGAGCTTTGGAGCAGGGGCTGCCTGGGCCTTGGGCCTCAGGACCTGAAGGGCTAGGGGCTCCTTCCTGGGCCACGGGAAGGTGGCAGGATGACCACACCTTTCTAAAAACTGGGCCTGTCACATGCCTGAGCTCCCATCCCACCCCACCCCCACCCAGTTCAGCCACATTTCTCTGCCTCAGTTCACCTGTCACCGACTCTCTGATTCGCTGTTTCTGCGCTTGCTGTGTGTCTGTCACCATATCTCTTTTTGCTCCGAGTCTCAGCCTCTCCCTGTGCCTGGCTTTCTTGCTGTCTGTCTGTTCCTCTCTCTCATGATCTCTTGGCTTCCTTGCCTCTCACTGTCTTTCTCTGTTTCTCACAAGTGTCTTGCCTATTACTGTCCCACTTTCTGTCTGTGTGTCTGTCTTCTCTCTCCTGCAACCTTATGATTGTCTGCTCATGTTGCCCCTCTCTCTCTCTGCTTCTCCCCCGGTCTCTCTGCCTCGGTTTCTCCCAGTGGGAGGAAGAGTGGACAGTGCTGGGAAAGGAGGAGCTGAGTGGGTAAGTGAGGGCGAGGGAAGCTACAGGGAGGGGTAGGGGCAGCAGAGAGGCTGACCTCTGACCCCTTTCCCTCCCTGCCCAGGAGCCTGCTGCAGTCGGTCCAGGAGGCCCTGGAGGAACGGTGAGGGTTGGGCCTGGGGAGGGGCAGGGCTGGCCAGGCCTGAGAGCCAGTCCTATCTTATACTGCTTTTCCTTCTGGTTTGTCCTGCACAGGAGCCTGACCATCCGGCCAGCTTCGGAACTCCAGGTGCGAAGCAGAGGGAAGCTGGAGCTAGGGCAGGGAGACTAGAGCTGAGATGGGGAGACTGCTGCAGAGGGTGCAGTTGGGGTGGGTACAGAGTGACCTGCTCACAGCTGGGCTGGGCCCCCAACCCTCCTGCCAGGAGCTGGACTTCCCAGATGATGCCATGGGAACCGTCAAGCGGGCCCCCTTCGGGCTGCCCCCCTCTGAGCCTCCTGCTGAGGACCCTCGATTCAGCCCCCCAGGTGAGTTCTGGGCTTTGGAGGCCAGGACACAGGCCCAGGGTGAGGCTGGGGCTGGAAATCACAGCGGGTCTGTGCCTGCAGGAACTCTGCCCCCACATCTCCCAGGCCCTGACAGCCCCCCACTTCTGCCCACCACCTGGGCCACCATGAAGCAGCGGGAGGATCCTGAGGTAAGGGTTGCGACAGAGGGAGTGGGCAGAAGGGTGGCTGTGGATATCACCTCGAACCTGACTCCTTTCCCTCCCAGAGATCGTGCTGTCACGGGCTCCCCCCAACCCCCAAGGTGCACGTAAGTGTTTGCCCCACAGCTCCACGGCCCGACCACCCGCTGCTCCTGCACTCCGTCCCCAGACTCTTGTCTCCTCCACAGATGGGCGCCTGCTTCTCCAAGGTCTTCAACGGCTGCCCCCTGCGGATCCATGCTGCTGTCACCTGGATTCACCCTATTACTCGAGGTAGGCTAGGGGCAGGGAGGAAGCAGGAGCCTGGAAATCCCCCTGCTTGGGCCAAGGGGTGTCACTGGCCTCTGACCCCATACCCAAACCTGCAGACCAGTTCCTGTTGGTGGGGGCCGAGGAAGGCATCTACACACTCAACCTGCATGAGCTGCATGAGGACACACTGGAGAAGGTGAGGCCCAGCTGCTGTGTAGAGTAGAGGGCCAGGGCCTGGGCTCCTGGGCCCCTGTCCATCTGCCTCTCTCGCCTCCAGCTGATTTCACACCGCTGCTCCTGGCTCTACTGCGTGAACAATGTGCTGCTGTCACTCTCAGGTACAGGTGGGCAGGCAGGGAGGTTGGGCCTGCAACACCCCCAGCCCCTGCAACACTGTGCTCAGCAGTGCTCTGAGCCTCCATCTCTCTCCCCTTGGCAGGGAAATCCACGCACATCTGGGCCCATGACCTCCCAGGCCTGTTTGAGCAGCGGAGACTGCAGCAACAGGTTCCTCTCTCCATCCCCACCAACCGCCTCACCCAGCGCATCATCCCCAGGTCAGGGACCCTACGTGTGCAGGGAGGGGGACCAGAGGGGCAGAGCAGGGTTAGAATGTGCCTTGGCCAGTACTGGGACTGTTGTGATCTTAGACATGTCACTTTACCTCTTTGAGTCCCAGTTTCCTTCTTAGTCAACAGCCTCCTCTTCCTCTTCCCTCCAGGTTTGTTGGGAAGCAAGGACATTGTGGATGAGCTTTGCAAATTGTGGGAACTGTGGTTGTTAGAATGTGGGCCTTAGTTTGATGTTAAGCAAACATTTACTGAGCACTTATGCTGGGCCCTATGCTGGGCTTGGGGACATAATGAGCCAAATAGTCCTTGCTCTCAGGAGAAGAGGGAGATGCCAACCCATGAACAGTCAGTAGCACCTGGTGCTGGACTGAACTAGAAGGAGAGCAGGGAGAGGCTGGGGGGCTTCAGAGGGTCCAGGCGAGCCCATGAAGTGTGAAGGAGTGTCAAGGGTTCGGGCAGGGGCAGAGTGAAGGCATGTGGGGGTGGGGCAAAGCAGCCTGGTGGTCTGGAGAGCTCTGTGTGTGTGGCCTGAGGGGGGAGGCGGGGTAGCCCGAGAGGAAGGTGCACATGTGGCAGAGCCCTTCCTTGGATGTCAGGCCCAAGATTTGGGCTTCAGTTCTGAAAGGATCCCTCTGTGTGCTGATCAGCACTCCTCCTGTTGGAGGGGATTCAATTCACCGGTTAAGCTTAAAAGGGAGTTTAACAGCTCATGTAAATGAAAGCTTGGGAGTAGGGTTAGCTCCAGGCCCAGCGGGATCCAGGCTTCCGTGCACCAGCAGGAGCCACTCTGCATCCCTGGGCTCTGTTTCCTCTCTTCTTCGTCCTCGTGCGGGCTCTCTTGTCAAGTGATGGCTGCCTGCCGTTCCAGGCCAGCATTCCACCAGCTAACAATTCAGTGCCACTCGTTCCTGTTGCTACTTCTGTTCCCGGGCTTGAGCAATATTTAGGAAGTAGAATTGACATGATTTGGGGACTGGTTGTAGTGAGGGTGAAGCCAGCATTCCACCAGCTAACAATTCAGTGCCACTCGTTCCTGTTGCTACTTCTGTTCCCGGACTTGAGCAATATTTAGGAAGTAGAATTGACATGATTTGGGGACTGGTTGTAGTGAGGGTGAGGGACCAGGAGGGATCAGCGGGCCTCTGGTGGAGCAGATTGTGGAAAGATAATGAGGTCAGCTTTGTCTGTTTTATGAGGTGCTCAGGGGATGTCCGAGAGGAGAGGCATTCATTCAGTCACTCAACAAATATCTGCCTGGCACCTCCCATGTGCCAGGCAGTATTCTGGGGCTTGAGATACATCCACAAACTAAGGAGACCCTGCCCCATATCTTCTTGTCACTTTCTTGTGGGGCAACAGATAGTAGTCAACGTAACTGCAGTGGTGTGTCAAGGGGGAGTGTTCCATGCAGAAGGGCACCATAGGGTGGGGTGTGGATTGCAGTTTTTTGTTTTTGTTTTTCTTTAAAAGATGACTGGTAAGGGGATCTTAACCCTTGGCTTGGTGTTGTCAGCACCACGCTCTCCCAAGTGAGCCATAGGCCGGCCCTTGGATTGCAGTTTTAAACAGGGTGGTCAGGAAAGGCCTCGCTGAGAAAGTGCTGCTTGAGCAAAGACTTAGAGGAGGTGAAAGAGCAAGCCCTGTGAATATCTGACAAAAGGGCATCCTAAGCAGAGAGGATGGCCTGTGCAAAGGCCCTGGGGCAGGCACAGGCCTGGCATGTTCGAGGAAGCCAGTGTGTCCAGAATGTATGGAGTGACAGGGAGAGAATGGACAGGGCCCTGTGGCCACAATGAGGCCTTTGCTTTAACTCAAAGCAGCCTGGGGGCCACTGCAGAGAAGTGACACAGACTGAGGTCTTCATGAGCTGTTGTGTTGACAGAGTGAAGGGGGTGAGGGTGGAAGCAGGGAGACCCGTCAGGAGGCTGTCGCAGTAAGCAGGTGGAGGTCATGGTGGCTCAGGCCGCGGCAGCAGTGAAGGAGGTGGAAAGTGGTCAGATTCTGGTTGTACTTTGAAGGCGAGCCAGCAGGATTTCCTGATGATCAATGGTGGATGGAAGGGAAAGAGGATTCAAGGCTGACTCCAGGGTTTTTGGCCTAGACAATGGGAAGGATGCAGCTGTCACGAGCTGTGGGTGGAGCAGGTTTCGGGGGAGCTGAGTTCAATTTTGTTGCATTAAGATGCTTATTAGATGTGCAAGTGGGATGTCCATCAGTCCATGGCTGGGTAGGGATGGAGCTCCCACGAGAGGGGGGCCGGGCTGTGGGCTCAGACGTTGTCATGACCCAATGGGTGGTGGTGGAAGCCTGTGGACCCAGCAGGCAGGGTCGGGGAGGCCAGGCAGTGGCTGCACCAGCTGGGGAGATCGGGAAGGCCGTGCCCTTCCTGCAGCATGCTCACGCCAGGACTGCATCTGGAGCACTGTGGCCTCAGGGCTTCCTGAGCTCAGTCCCCAAGTGAGTCTGTGCTTTGGCCCAGGACCTGCAGGAAACAGGCCCGTCAGAGCCCCGACGAGTCATCGACAGCTTTGGGCCTGTGTCTGGGAAATCTCAGAGTCACAGTGTCCACTTTGAATGGAAAAAACAGAGAACCAGAATTGTTTGAAGAAAAAAATCAAATACAAAAATATGCCTCTGTCCCGTCCAAAGGCCAGTTGGGGAAGAGAGTGGGAGGAACAAGTGCAGAGGGAGGAGCCAGGGCAGAGGGGCAGCGAGAGACAGACGGTGACTTCCTTGGCAGGCCCACGTCCTGGCAGAAGGTACAGCCAGGGCCTGGCTTGCTGGGAGGGGGCAGGGCTGCTGACATGTAGCCCTGTTCCCCAGAGGAAGAAGCGGGCTTGGAGGGTTCCCTGGGGGCTTGGAGGACCCCTGGTAACCAAGGCACGGACCCCTGTGATGAGCACCCCTCACCACATCTCCCTAGGCCACAAGGTGTGCCGCCCCCTGGCCACCCGGGCTGTAGCCTCAGCCACAGAGGCAGGGGGCAGGCATTTGCTGTTCGAGGTCCTTTAACCTCCTTGGGCCCTTTGCTCATCTGTGAGATGGGCCATGAGTGCCTGTGCTGCCTGGCGGAGCTGGAACCACGTCAGCTCCCGGCCCCTGCGTGCTCTCTTTTATTCTTTCATTTCTTCATTTATGCACTGCCTTCACCTAAAAAAGATTTTCAGTGACTTGAAATCGGTGTGAAGTAATAGTGTGGGAGGATACAAGCTGCCCTCTGTGAGCGCACACGGTGTGGGGGCTCTGCCGGGGCTTGCCCCACATTCACTCATGAAATCCTCTCTGTGACCCCATGAGGTAGGCACCACTGTTATCCCCACTATACAGATAAGGACATCGAGGCACAGAGAGGTTAAGTGACTTGACCAGACTCACACAGAGCTAGAGGTAATTCTGTGATCCAAAGCCCTGGACTTGACAGGGGCCCTCTGGGCTGTAGCGCCACAAGACCTGCTTCAGACCCTCTGCCCTGCACAGCTGTTGCTCGGGCAGGTTTCTGTGCCTCTCTGAGCCTCGGCCTCTCACCTGTACAGCGGAGAGATGGTAGTGCGCGCCTCATAGGGCCCTGCAGGGGCCTGGTCCATGGATGACATATATTCTGGTTGTCACCCCTACAGGCGCTTTGCCCTTTCCACCAAGATCCCCGACACCAAAGGCTGCCTGCAGTGTCGTGTGGGTAAGAGCAGGGGCTGGGCAGGGCTGGGCACAGGTGCAAGTGCGGGCCCAGCCCAGTGACCACTGCCTATTTCCCTTGCAGTGCGGAACCCTTACACGGGCAGCACCTTCCTGCTGGCTGCCCTGCCCACCAGCCTGCTCCTGCTACAGTGGTACGAGCCGCTGCAGAAGTTCCTGCTGCTGAAGGTGGGGAGGCCCAGGAACCCTCAAGCGGGGGGCAGAGGGCTTGGGGGGAGAAATGGAGACCTGAGCATCCCTGCTGCCTCCCAGAACTTCTCCAGCCCCCTGCCCAGCCTGGCTGGGATGCTGGAGCCGCTGGTGCTGGATGGAAAGGAGCTGCCGCAGGTGTGTGTGGGGGCCGAGGGGCCCGAGGGGCCTGGCTGCCGAGTCCTGTTCCATATCTTGCCCCTGGAGGCTGGCCTGACCCCTGACATCCTCATCCCACCTGGTGAGCAGGAGGGCTGGGCTGCTGAGTATGTGTTGGGGGGTGTGCATCAGAGAGAGAGGGAGGGAGGGAGGGGCCAGGCCCTCAAACTGGGCTCCCAATAGCCTCCAGCTCCATGGAGACCTTGGGGGCCCAAGGGCTACCAAGTGGGGTCTGGAGCTCCCAGCCTCCCTTCAATGAGTTTCAGCTGGGCTTCTGTAAAAGATTCTATTAAACCGAAGGGCTTGGCAGCTAAGAAACAACTGGCCGTCGCTGCTCTGGACCAAGGCAGGGGCTGCAGGGAAGAGCCAAATCTGGCAAGGCAGGCACCGGAGGCCTCCGTTCTGAGCAAGGAAGCAGCACGCTGGTGTTGCGACAGCTCAGGGGCACTAGTGAGTGGCGATGGGTGAAGGTGAGGGAAGGCACACATGGGCTGAGGCCCTCCTGGGTGCCAGACCCAAGCCAGAGTTTTCACACCCAGGATTTCTTTTTTTTTTTTGGTGGGTGGCCGTTGCTGGGATTCAAACCCTTTCTAAGCAACTGAGCTAACCGGCCAGCCCAGGATTTCATTCTTGATCCTCACAATGGCCCTTGAAGGTAGGCATCCTCATGCTTGGGTTATGAATGAGGAAACTGAGGCTCAGAGAAGTACAGTGACTTGTTCCAGGTCACACAGTAACTGGACCAAGAAGCCTGGTTTGCCTGACTCTGGAACTGTCCCATGGCCCCCTGGGACTCCACCCCTGCTCCCTGCGAGCCTGAAGATGGGTCATTTGTCCTCTCTGAGCCTCAGTGCCCTGGCCATGGGGTGATGTTAGGTATCCCAACCCCATGGGACTGTTGCAAGGCTGCAGTGTGCTCGTGGCCAACAGCTGGCTGTAGCATATCCCATGTCCTCTTGGGGCCAGGGTGTCCTGGAGGCTCAGCCAGATGGTGTCTCCCTTCTCTGCCTGCAGAGGGCATCCCGGGCTCGGCCCAGCAGGTGATCCAGGTGGACAGGGACACAGTCTTGGTCAGCTTTGAACGTGAGTGCAGTGCTGGGGGGTAGCGCCATGTGGGGGGCAAGGGGAGCCACCCCGTCACCACCCACCAGCCCTCTCCCTGTGCAGGCTGCGTGAGGATTGTCAACCTGCAGGGTGAGCCCACGGCCACGCTGGCACCTGAGCTGACCTTTGATTTCCCCATTGAGACTGTGGGTGAGTGAGCCAGAGGTGGAGGATGGGGGCCTGGCAGAGGATGAGGAGCCAGATCCCCCAGCCCCTCTCGGAGCCATCCTGGGGTCAGTGAGGTCAGTGAGGACCTCTGTGGCCTAGATCTGGGCCTGGGTGGGGCAGGGGAGGCAGCCCCCTCAGGGCAGGCGCTGGGCTGATGGCAGCCTGGCCCTCCTAGTGTGTCTGCAGGACAGCGTGCTGGCCTTCTGGAGCCATGGGATGCAGGGCCGTAGCCTGGACACCAACGAGGTAAGTGGGCTTCAGGGACCTGGCTGCTCCCACCCTTTTGGAGAGGACTCGCTGGGGTGGCCTCAATGCCCCTTGTCTTCCCAGGTGACCCAGGAGATCACAGACGAGACAAGGATCTTCCGAGTACTTGGGGCCCACAGGTAGGCAGTGGCATCCCAGCCTCCCCTTCATACATCCCTGAAGCCGGAGAAGGGACAGATGTGCTCAAGTGTCTTCCCGCCTTGCTCACTTCCACTTCTCTCTCCCATCCAGAGACATCATACTGGAGAGCATTCCCACGGAGAACCCGGGGGCGCACAGCAACCTCTACATTCTCACGGGCCATCAGAGCAGTTACTGAGCACTGGGCCTGGCCAGTGGCAGCCCCCACCCGCCTGCATGCCTTAGCAGAAGGGGCCCTTCCAGATCAGAGGGGACCAGGCTCCAGTTCTGCTGGGCAGAAGGGCAGAAATGATCCTGAGAAGTGTTTTGGGGCTGGGGAGGGGAGGGGAGCCCACCCCCACCTCTGCAATAACTGGACCACAGGAAGCTGCTGTCACCTCCCCCTCCCCTGGGGACAGCACAGTCCCTAGTGCCCCGTGGCAGGGGGCCCTGGGCAGGATGTGGGTGGCCACAGCTGATCCATTCCATTTTGTTCCATGTTTTTTTCCACCCGTTCTGCCAGGAGCCCACCCCTGCACTCCCTAGTGTGTCTGCAGGACAGCGTGCTGGCCTTCTGGAGCCATGGGATGCAGGGCCGTAGCCTGGACACCAACGAGGTAAGTGGGCTTCAGGGACCTGGCTGCTCCCACCCTTTTGGAGAGGACTCGCTGGGGTGGCCTCAATGCCCCTTGTCTTCCCAGGTGACCCAGGAGATCACAGACGAGACAAGGATCTTCCGAGTACTTGGGGCCCACAGGTAGGCAGTGGCATCCCAGCCTCCCCTTCATACATCCCTGAAGCCGGAGAAGGGACAGATGTGCTCAAGTGTCTTCCCGCCTTGCTCACTTCCACTTCTCTCTCCCATCCAGAGACATCATACTGGAGAGCATTCCCACGGAGAACCCGGGGGCGCACAGCAACCTCTACATTCTCACGGGCCATCAGAGCAGTTACTGAGCACTGGGCCTGGCCAGTGGCAGCCCCCACCCGCCTGCATGCCTTAGCAGAAGGGGCCCTTCCAGATCAGAGGGGACCAGGCTCCAGTTCTGCTGGGCAGAAGGGCAGAAATGATCCTGAGAAGTGTTTTGGGGCTGGGGAGGGGAGGGGAGCCCACCCCCACCTCTGCAATAACTGGACCACAGGAAGCTGCTGTCACCTCCCCCTCCCCTGGGGACAGCACAGTCCCTAGTGCCCCGTGGCAGGGGGCCCTGGACAGGATGTGGGTGGCCACAGCTGATCCATTCCATTTTGTTCCATGTTTTTTTCCACCCGTTCTGCCAGGAGCCCACCCCTGCACTTTGTCCTGGAGAACATGGTATTTAAAAGAGAGAACTATATTGGTATTAAAGCTGGTTTGTTTTACTCCACTGGTCCCTTTGGGTGGGGGTAGCTGAGCCCACTGCCTCATCTCCCTCCTTCCCTCCCTTTTTGTGGGCCCCATGGAAGGGTGGGGCTGCTTATGTTTTGGGGGAAGCCAGGCAGAAGTGACGGGAGGCTGGTGGCCCCCAGCAACCATCTCAGTTCTACTTTGTCTTTTTGGGCTCCCCTGCCGAGAACTAGCCCTCAGCTTTGCGGTTCGTGACTGCATTGTAGTTTGGCACCCCAAAGACTCATGCAGATGAGGGGGGCCTGAACAGAGAGACTCTCATCTGGGACATCCCTGCCCCATGTGGGATCTCACTGGGTGGAAGGGACCAGGAGGGGCCAGTCGATTAGGCTGTTCCGTTCCCAGGGAGGCTGATGCCTATGGAGATGATAGCTACCATGACCTGCGCCCCATCCAGGCCTGGGGCTGCTTCCCAGACTCTCACCGACTGCCAAGGTAGCAGTATCCCTGGTCATGCCCAGAACAACGGAATACAGCTGGTCATCAGGTTAGACTGCAGGTTAGTCTTTGGGAAGATTAGACTGGGTCCACTTAACAAACACTCCCAGAGGGCCTCCTTGGTGCCAGGTCCTGGGGTTGCTACCAAGATATGGGCCAGCTCCTGGGGAGGGGCCGTTCCCCTTGCTGGATCCTGCATCCCAGGGCACATCTGTCCTCCTGAGACTGACCTTGTGCTTTCCGTTGCTGTCCTCACATGTCCCCTGCTGCCCCAGGTACTGGCAGGCTGCTGTTGACCAGAGCCTTTGGGCAGGTGAGGCCAAGGAAGCAGGCTGAGAGCTGGCCTTGAAGGAGGGCTGGGTCTGCAGGCAAGCCCAGGCCTGCAGAGGGCAGGAAGATCTGAGGGAAAAGCTTGAGCAAAGGCCCAGGGATCAGGTCAAGTTTGGCCCCGTTACCACCCTTCCAACATCCAAAGCTAGTGTTTGAACAAGAGCTTCTCTCCACCTGCTGGGCCGTCGGCAAACACTTGCTAAATGAATGAAGAGTGAGTGGATGGGTGGTGGGTAGACGGCAGCTCATGTGAGTAGACTCAGTGGCACCCACGAGTATCACACTGTCCCCCTGTCCACCCTCCAGCAGAGACCTGGCTGCTCTGACTCTTCCCAGTGACCAGGAAGGTTTCTTGGCTGAAATGGGAAGCCAGACCAGGGGAGGGGCTGCACCTCTTGTGTACCAGGCATTCACACCCATGTTCCCCTGGAGACCCAAAGGAAAGCAAGAGGAAACTTCCAAATTCTGAAGGTGTGTGCCTGCCTGGAGGGCATCTGATGGGCCACATCGGGGGAGTGACAGGATATAAAGTGAATTCCTAACCTTGGGTTTTCCAGATTTCTTGGGGGTATGTTGGGGGTGCAGGCAGGGTGGTGAGCGCCCACTCAGCAGAGGCCCCTGATCCCAGGCACTCTGGGAGGGCTGGCCTCCTCCCACAGAGCAGCAGGCAGCAGACAGCGCCACCTTGTGGCAGCCTGCCCCAGCCCCCAGATTCTGTCCCAAAAAGGGGCTTAGGTGTGTCAGTGTGATGTGCCAAAGTGGGGCGCCTGTGAAAAGCAAGGGCCTCTGATAAAATGTTTGCTGCCAGCAAAAGCAGGCCACAAGCCAAAGAAAGGCCAAAACGCCAGGGAATGTGCACAGAAAGGCCAAAACTTTAAATTGTATTTATGTATTTTTTAATAGGTAGCTCTTGCCCATGGTATATAATTTTACTAAATACAAAAGAGATATAATTAAAGTCTTCCTCTTACCTGGTCCCCCAGCCACCTAGGTCTCAGTTACTTATGAACCCTTCTAGAAGTATTTATGCATATTTAAGCAATTTGGTATATTTTATTCCCCCCCCCCTTTTTTTTTTTCTTTTTTGTCTTTTTTCGTGACCGGCAACGGGATCGCAACCCTCGGTGTCGCACCCGCACCGCGCTCAACCAGTGAGCGGACCGGTCTCTATATGGGATCCGAACCCTCCGCGGGAGCGCCGCCATGCTCCCAAGCGCCACACTCTACCGAGTGCGCCACTGGGCCGGCCCCCCTTTTTTATACACGTGGTAACGCATTCCACATATTGTCTTCACCTTGTCCTTTTAAAATATATCGTGGAGATCTTTCCATGATCAATGTTCTCCTTTATTTTTTATAGTTAGTGGTATTACACTTTATGCATTTTCCATAACTAACGTTAATGAACTGTAATTAGATCCCTACTGACAGAAGTTTAAGTTGTTTCTATGACTTTGATATTACAGACAACACTGCAATACATATTCTTATACCAGTGCCACTATGTATATATTCAAGTGTTTCTATAGGATAAATTCCTGGAACTAGTATTGCTGGGTCACAGGTGGCAGCATTTGTCATGGTGATGTCAAATTGTCCTCCATGGATGGAAACGTATGGGATGGGTCAGACCAGCCTCTTTAAGCCATTCTTCCAGATAAGTAGAAGAGACAGGTACCCCAGGATGTTCGGAGTCCTTCTGGCAGTGATGTTCAAGGGAGAGCCATTACGTGCGCTTCAGGATGGCAGGGGACTTGCCATGTTCCCTGTAGCATGTCCAGCACCTGCTCGCTGCCTGGTGCACAGGAGGCACTCATTCCCAAAGGAATGAACGTGATGTGTACAGGAGGCCCTGGAGTGTGGCCCCTTGACTGGGGGAATCACCAATCTTGCAGATCTTTACTTTTCCCAGGTATACCACATCTCAGCCCACTGCAGGGCTGTTGAGAGGACTGAAAATGCTGTAGTATACATAATGTAAGAACAGATGAATCTTAGAGATAAATTAAAACGGTAAATTGCATAAAACTACACACAGTATGATGGAATTTTATAAAGCTTAAAAACAAGCAAAGCTAAATCATTTGGCAGTACATGTACATGTGTTAAAATTCTGTTAAAAATCAAGGGAAGGGGGCTGGCTGGTTAGCTCAATTGGTTAGCTCAGTGTGGTGTTGATAACACGAAGGACAAGGGTCCAGATCCTTGTACTGGCCAGCTGCCAAAAAAAGGGGAGGGGGGAGGAAAAGTACAAAATTCAAGATGGTGGCCCCTCTGAGGGGCATGGGGGATGGGATAAGGAAGGACCCCAGAAATTTGTAAAGGTATTGATGATTTCTTGGTCAATTTATGACTCAGTTCCCAACTCACATAAGGGGCTACACATCTTTTTTTTTTTTTTTTTTTTTTTAAGGATGACCGGTAAGGGGATCTTAACCCTTGACTTGGTGTTGTCAGCACCACGCTCAGGCAGTGAGCGAACTGGCCATCCCTATGTGGGATCCGAACCCGGGGCCTTGGTGTTATTAGCACCGCACTCTACCGAGTGAGTTTTTTTTTTTTTTTTTTTTTTTTTTTGGTGGCTGCCCTGCTAGGGGATCTGAACCCTTGACCTTGGTGTTACCAGCACCCCACTAACCAACTGAGCTAACCAGCCAGCCCTAATTTTAAATATTGAAGAGTAATCACTCAAACAATAAAACTCTATAATGGATTGAAGACAAAAACTAGGACAATTGTTTCCTTGATGACAAAGCCAAGTGGAGAGGAATGGTGTGACACCAGTGTTCTGCACAGAACTTGGGCAGAGCCCTCGCCCTGCGGTTGCTGTCTTCTATTTTTATTTAAAACAGCTTTATTGAGGTATAATTGGCATACAATAAGCTGCATATATTAAAAATGTACTATCTGATGACTTTTTTTTTTAAGACCAGTAAGGGGATCTTAACCCTTGACTTGGTGTTGTCAGCACCACGCTCAGCCAGTGAGTGAACCGGCCATCCCTATATAGGATCTGAACCCGTGGCCTTGGTGTTATCAGCACCACAATCTCCTGAGTAAGCCACGGGCTGGTCCTTATCTATCTGATGACTTTTGACATACATATAAATCCATGAAACCATTATCACAGTAAAGATAATGAACATTGCCACCACTTCCAGAAGTTTCTTTGTACCCCTTGGTAATCCCTCGCTCCTTGCCTCCCATCCCCAAGTAACCACAGATCTCCTGTCACTATAGATTTTCGTTTGCTAGAATTTACAGTCATGCAGTATGTATTTTAGACTGGCTTCTTTCACTAAACATAATTATTCTGAGATTCTTCCATGATGTTGCATGTATTAATAGTTCATTCCTTTTCACTGTGAAGTAGCATTTCATTGTATGGATGTATCTCAGTTTGTTTAGCTAGTCACCTGTTGATGGACATTTTGCCTGTTTCCAGTTTTGAACTATTACAAATAAAGCTGCTATGAAAATTCATGTACATGTCATTGTTGGATATTTACTTTCATTTCTCTTAGGTAAATTACTTTGTAGTGGAATGGCTGAGTCACATGGTACATGTTGTGTATCACTTTCAGCCTGTGTGTCCTTAAAGCTAAAGTGAGTTTTTTCTAGGCAATATACAAGTGGGTATTATATTTATTTTATTTTATTTTATTGAAGAGATGACTGGTAAGGGGATCTTAACCCTTGACTTGGTGTTGTCAGCACCACGCTCCCCCAAGTGAGCCAACCGGCCATCCCTATATGGGATCCGAACCCGTGGCCTTGGTGTTATCAGCACCACACTCTCCCAAGTGAGACACGGGCCAGCCCTTGAAACTGGGTAATTTATAAGAAAATGTATTTTATTTCTTACAGTTTCAGAGGCTGGGAAGTCCGAGGTCCATAGGACCTTCTTCTTGGTGGGAAATGCAGAGGCCTGTGGCAAGGCAGGGTATCACAAGGCGAGAGTGGCAAGAGCACTTACGTGTGCTCTCCTTATAAAGCCACCAGTCCACATCCATGAGGACTCATTATTCCATAAATGGATCAATCCATTCACAAGAGCATAGTCCTCATGATCCAGTCACCTCTTAAAGGCCCCACCTTTCAAATACCATAATTGGATTTCCCAGCCCCTTAACACTGTTACAGTGGGGATCGAGTTTCCAACACATGAACTTTTGAAGGACACACTCAAACTATAGCATGTTGATGGAGTTTGGATGTGTCGTCCCCTCCAAAACTCATGTGGAAATTTGATCCCCAATGTGGCAGTGTTGGAAACTGAGTCATGGGGGCAGATCTCTCATGAATGGATTAATGCTCTCCCTGGGGGAGGGGGTATTAATGAGTGAATTCTCGCTCTATTAGTTACAGTGAGAGCTGGTTGTTTAAAAGACCCTGGCACCTCCTCTCTCTGTCTCTTGCTTCCTCTTGCCATGTGACCTGCCTGTACCTGCCGGCTGCTGCCACTTTCCACCATGAGTAGAAGCAGCCTGAGGCCTGTGCCAGATGCAGC
>NW_007726956.1:35105-36923 GCF_000696425.1 Galeopterus variegatus
AGATGCAGCTGTCCCAGAATCGTAAGCCAAATAAACCTTTTTTCCTTATAAATTACCCAGTCTCAGGTATTTCTGTCATAGCAACACAGAACAGACTAAAACAAAAATTTGGTACTGAGGAGTGGAGTGTTGCTATATAGATACCTGAAAGTGTGGATGCAGCTTTGGAACTGGGTAATGGGCAAAGGTTGGAGGAGTTTGGAGGAGTTGGAAGAAGATAAAAGGATGAGGGAAAGTTTAGAACATTTTAGAGACTGGTTAAATGGTTGTAACCAAAATGTTGATAGAAATGTGGACACTAAAGACCATGTGGTTGATGAGGTCTCAGATAGAAATGAGAAACTTATTGAGAATCGGACAAAAGATAACTCTTGCTACACCATTGCAAGGAACTTGGCTGCATTGTGTCCATGCCCTTAGACTTTGCGGAAGGTGGGACTTAAGAGTTGTGAACCAGAATGCTTGGCAGAAGAAATTTCTAAGCAACAAAGCATTAAGGAAGCTGCATGGTTAGTTTTAACAGCCTATTCTGAGTTATGACAGCAAAGGCATGATGTAAAGCCAGAATTTAAGAGGGAAACAGAGCATAAACATTTGGAAAATTTGCAGCCTGGCCATGAGGTAGAGAAGCAGACAGCAGGAGAAAAATGCAAGAGTGAAGCAGATAAACTGGTTACTAAGGACGTTATCTTGGTGGTGAAGCAGCCAGATGCTAATAACCAGAACAATGGGAAAAATGCCCTAAAGGCATTTGAGAAGTCTGGAAGGGTGCCCCACTCATCACAGACCCTGAGGCCTAGAGGGACTGAGTTGTCCCAGAGGACAGACCTGGGGCACAGCTGCCCTTGGGAACCTACTCCCTGCACCAGCTGCTCTGGCGGGAGCAGCCCCAAGTGTGGTTTGTGCAGCAGCTCTGGAGAATAGAATCCTGAAACCCTGATGGCGTCCACGTTGTGTTAAGTCTGCAGGCTGGCAGGATGTGAGAGCAGTGGAAGCATGGCAGCCTCCACCCAGATTCCAGAGGATATATGGAAAAGCCTGGAAGCCCAGGCAGAGGTCTGCTGCAGGGGCAGAGCCACCGCAAAGGCCATCTACTAGAGCAATGCTGAGCAGGAATGTGGGGTCAGAGCCCCCACAGAGAGCGAGCCCCCATGGGGAAAATGTCTAGNCATGGCAGCCTCCACCCAGATTCCAGAGGATGTATGGAAAAGCCTGGAAGCCCAGGCAGAGGTCTGCTGCAGGTGCAGAGCCACCGCAAAGGCCATCTACTAGAGCAATGCCGAGCAGGAATGTGGGGTCAGAGCCCCCACAGAGAGCGAGCCCCCATGGGGAAAATGTCTAGTAGAGCCAAGGCAGCGGGGATGCCGCCAGGACCCCCAAACAGCAGGGCCAGTGGTAACATGCAATGCAGGCCTGGAAATCTGCAGGCACCAGCACAGCCCACTGGGCTGCACCTGGCAGAGCTGTGGGAATGCGGCTGCCCAAGGCTTTGGGGGCCCAGACGCCTCATTGTGCCCAGGATGCAGGACTTGGAGTCAAAGTATTATTTTGGAGCTTTAAGACTTAATATCTGCCCTGTTGGGTTTCAGACTTGTTTGGGGCCTGTTTCTCCTTTCTTCTAGCCTATTCCTCCCTTTTGGAATGGGAACGTGTACCCAATGTCTGTTCCACCATTGTATCTCGGAAGTAGATACATTTGGTTTCGTTTTACAGGTTTGCAGTTGGAAGGACTTTGGCTTTTGGTCTCAGAGGAGACTTTGGACTTTTAAGTTGGTGCTGGAACATGCTAAGACTTTTGGGACTGTTGGGATAGAATGA
>NW_007726956.1:37965-40037 GCF_000696425.1 Galeopterus variegatus
TCCTCTCTCTCTTGCTTTCTCTCTCTTGCTTCCTCTCACCATGTGACCTGCCTGTACCTGCTGGCTGCCTCTCACCATGTGACCTGCCTGTACCTGCCGGCTGCCTGCCACTTTCCGCCGTTAGTAGAAACAGCCTGAGGCCCGTGCCAGATGCAGCTGTCCCAGAATCATAAGCCAAATAAACCTCTTTTCCTTATAAATTACCCACTCTCAGGTATTTCTGTTATAGCAACACAAAATGGACTAATACACATGTTCTTTAAGTTTTTAAGAAACCGCCAAACTGTTTTCCAAAGTAGACATGCCCACCAGCAATGTAGAGAGTTCCAGTGGCTTTAACATGCATTTCCTAATGACTAATGATGTTGAGCATTTTTTCCTGTGCTTATTTACCATTCACACATCTTTGGTGAAGTGTGTGTTCAAATCTTTTGCCTCCTTTAAAAAATAGAGTTGTTTGTTCTCTTTCTCTTTTTGGTCCTATAAGTATAGAGTGTTTGTTTCCTTATTGTTGAGTTTTGAGAGTCTGGACACAAGTCCTTTACCAGATATTATTTGCACACATCTACTATGCTATAATTTCTAATTTGTACCTAAATCACAAAATCTACAATATATCTCCCCCTGGTTCAAATTGGCTTTAATAGGAAACTGTAAATAGACATGGTTTTCAGGGGGAAAAATTATGAAAAGTAGTAATTTAGTGCATCATGGGTGCTCACTCCATGGTAGGTATTATCATTCCTTTTTTTTTCCCCCTAAAAGATGACTGGGAAGGGGATCTTAACCCTTGAATTGGTGTTGTCAGCACCATGCTCACCCAGTGAGCTAACCGGCCATCGCTATATGGGATAGGAACCCATCCCATATAGCGTGGCTTTGGTGTTATCAGCATCACACTCTCCCGAGTGAGCCACGGGCCGGCCCTAGGGATTATCATTCCTAATTTAGGTGATGGAATCACGTGTGGGGCTCTCCAAAGGCTGGATACAACAGCAAACAGCCACGGATTCCCTCCCTCCAGTCTCAGCTAGCCAGATGGTACTTCCTCTCAATCTTGCCCAGGGGCTTTGGGTTTCTGAACTATCAGGTGTCGAGATAAAACAAAATGCCAGTGATAAGATGGAAGGGGCTGTGCATTCTAACAGCAATTATCTGACCAACTGGATGTCTCATAATTCAATTCTGACGTGAACTACCTGGAGTTAGCACAGACCCCAAAGGTTAGGGAACTCGCCTGCAAGTCCCAGGTCTCTAGGCTACCTACACTTCTGTCCTACTTGGCTACTAATTCAGCACCTCCCATTACTCCCCTTCAGGTTGACACTGTGCCAGGAACTGCGGGCAAAGGCTAGATATGTACTTTTTGCTTATATCACACCCTTATATAAAATCAGAGGCATCTGTGTCTGAAGTCTGTGTGTATTTCTGACCCCTGCAGCTTGAGATACCCCATTAAAACCAGCTGTGCTCTCTGATCTCATGGAATCAGCATAGTACCCTGTAGGGAATTGTCATTGTCTATAGCAGGGCACTTCAAAAGTTACACGGATATTCATATTATCTTTTAATTCTACTCTTCCACAAATTTTTTGAAGTACCCTCATATTCTACAGACAAAGAAACTAAAGCTTGGAAAGATTAAATGACTTCTTAGTTGCCAGCTGATGGATGGCTGAAGCTGGCCCATGTGTGCAGGACCCCAGCTTGTGTGAAGACTGGGAACAGCTTGCTCAATGGCCTGCAGCCAGAAAGTGGCATGGCCTGGATCCCAATCCTGTTCTGTCCAAATAGTCTTGTACAAGTACAGGCTATGATTGTGTGACCTTTGTGTACTTATTTAACCACTCTGTGCCTTAGTTTCCTTATTTATAAATTAGAGATAATATCCATTTCTGAAGATTGTTGTGAGGATGAAATGAGCTACTACATTTAAAAGAGCTCAGAACAGAGCTTGGAGTAGCCAATATCCAAACTCAAATTTGTCCTTGGAACACTTACAGATATTGATTATATACTTGGCTATAAAGAAAACTGCACCTTTTTTTTTTTTTTTTTTTTTTTTTTTTTTT
>NW_007726956.1:40641-44835 GCF_000696425.1 Galeopterus variegatus
GCAAGCCTCGGCGTTGCTCCCGCGCCTCGCTCAACCAGTGAGCGGGAACCGGTCTATACGTGGGATCCGAACCCTCGGACGGGAGCGCCGCCGCGCTTCCCAAGCGGCGCACTATCCAGTGCGCCACTGGGCCGGCCCGCACCTTTTTTTTTTTTAAGTAGAGATTTTTAAGGCCATATTCTACAAGACGTAACAAAAGTAGAAATGATAAAAAGATGACCAAACTATCTTAATTTAGTAATTAAAAAAAAATCTCATAAAAATCGTGGGTCGAAAAGGAAATTAAACTGAAATAATTAGAATGCAGTGAAAATAACTGCCCCCTGGGACAGTCACAGCTGTGGCCTTTCTCATTATTAGAATGGTTATTTGCACATTCGTCTTTTTTTTTTTTGGTGGCTGGCCAATACAGAGATCCGAACCATTGACCTTAGTGTTATAATACAGCACTCTAACCAACTGAGCTAACCTGCCAGCCCATGCATTTGTTTTTCTCTAACAAAAGTCTGTGATTTTCTGAGTTTTACTTTCTGTTGTATCCACCAAGATGTTTTGCACTCAGTAGCTGCTCATACATTGAATGACTCTTCTCTCCTCCATAGAATTTATCTTTACTGATTACATTTTTTCTTTTCTTCATTTTAAAAATAAATGCTATAAACATTATATATTTTCCCTTTCTTGTCCACAATATCTGCTGCTTTTTTTTTTTTAATGGCTGGTTGGTACAAATCCTGGACCTTGAGTGTTATCAGCACGTGCACATTCTAACTGGCCAGCCCTCAGCTTCATTTTTGATTAAATACTTGTTCACTATAAAAAATTAAAATAGGGCCGGCCCAGTGGCTCACTCGGGAGAGTGCGGTGTTGATAACACCAAGGCCACGGGTTCGGATCCCATATAGGGATGGCCGGTTTGCTCACTGGCTGGGCGTGGTGCTGACAACACCAAGTCAAGGGTTAAGATCCCCTTACTGGTCATCTTTTAAAAAAAAAAAAATAAATAAAATAATGCACAGAAATAGGAGGAAAAGTAAAAATTACCTGAGATCCCACCAGTAGAAATTTGGTGATCTTTCTGTCAATGCATTTTTTTCTGCCTATACAAGTACAGTTATATAATGCTGTATAGATAGGATATCATACATTTTAAAAAAGTATGAAGCATATTTAAAAAAATACGTTGCGTTCTTAAGATGTATTGGGATAATTTCCAGTCACCTGTTTCCCTCTCCTATGGCAGGGAATATGCTGGGTATCCTTCCATAGCTTTTTCTATACTCATATTTCACATGGAAGTGTGTACACATATACGGGGTTTGATCAAGTCTTGCAAAACCAAGATAACGTAATACATATTTCTCTGCTCATTCAATAACAATACAGCACAGAAGTCAATCTACGTCAGTTGATATGGATTAATAGCTTTTCAAGGCTGCCTAATAGTCCAGGTTATGGACTACTGTTCAACCATTCACATATTGACGGAGGGGCTGGCCTGTTAGCTCAGTTAGTCAGAGTGTTGTGCTGGTAACACTAAGGTCCAGGGTTTGATCTCTGTACTGGTCAGCTACCAAAAAAACAAAAATAAAAGAAACCATATACTGATTGAAATTCACTGTTTCCAGGTTTTTGCCACTACAAATAATGCTGCAGTAATTGCAGTAGAAGACTTTGAACTATTACATAATCACATGCCTTGTTTGGGGGCAGTTCCCAGGAGTGGATGCTGGATTAAAGGGTTATTTTGGAAAGGAGGTACAACTTTTATAGACAACAGAATGCTTTCCAAAAAAGAAATTCACAGTAGTAGGTGTCAGCACATTTATTTTTTGCTATTTTGACAAAGAGATTCCTCAGTCATCTTAATTTGCACTTTCCTGACGGGAGGGGGTCTTAGTCCATTTTGTGCTGCTGTAAAAGAATACCTGATCTGGGTAATTCATAAAGAACAGAGATCTTTTTCTGAGGGTTCTGGAGGCTGAGAAGTCCAAGGCTGAGGGACCTGTATCTGGTGTGGGCCTTCTTGCTGCTTCATCCCATGGCGGAGGGCAGAGGGGCAAAAGAGCGCTGTGGGAGGGGGAAGAGGTAGAACTCTTTCTATTATCCTGCAATAATGGCATTAATCCATTCATGAGGGTCCTCATGACCTAATCACCTCTTAAAGGTCCCACCTGTCAACACTGTTGCATTGGAGATTAACTTTCTAACACATGAACTTTGGGGGACACATTCAAACCACTGTAGGCAGGTCGCACACCCTTTCATGTTTCTTGACTACTTGGATTTGCTCTTCTGGGACAAGCCCATTCCTATTCTTTGCTAAGTTTTTTTTTTTTTTTGGCAGCTGGCTATGTACAGGGATCAAATCCTGGACCTTAGTGTTATCAGCACCACACTCTCCCGAGTGAGCCACAGGCTGGCCCTTTGATTTGATTTTAATATGCACTTTTATTTACTTTTTTGGTAATCAAGTACAGTTAGCCCTCCATGTCTGTGGATTCAACCAACCACAGATCAAAATTATTAGGAAAATAGATGCATCTGTCATGAAAGTGTGCAGACTTTTTTTTTTTTTTATCATTATTCCCTGAAAAATATAGATAACAACTACTTACATAGCATTTACATTGCATTAGCCATTTTTTTTTTGGCGCGGTGGGGCAGCTGGCTGGTACAGGGATTGAACACATTAGCTGTTGTAAGATGATTTAAAGGATGTTTAGGTAATACACAATCACTATGCCATTTTATTATCACGGACTTAAGCATCCTCAGATTTTGGTATCTGGGGGAGGCCCTGGAGCCAATCCTCCAAGGATACTGAAGGACGATTACATACCATTTCATTGTAGTGTGAATTTTCTTGTTTTTGTAGTCTCTCAACCCTTAGATTACCCTTACAGCCACCTAAATTGTATTCTAAATGTTTTGTTGTTTAGATTTAGACTCTACACCATTTATTAACTAAATCATCCTTTCCTTACTGAATTGAAATATCACCTATGTGGTATTTCAACCAGTATAAGGGTAATCTATTTCCGGATTCTATTCTGTTGCACTAATTTCTTTCCTGCAACAACATCATATTACTTCATTATTGTTTTATATGCTGTGTTTATTATTTGGAAAGGCAAGCTCCCCCTGTCTCGATTACAACTTTTCTTGCTAGTTTCAGTTATTTTATGATTTTAAGATAATTTCTTGTTTTCGCGACCGGACGATGCAGGGATCAAACGCTGAACCTTGGTGTTACCAGCACCACGCTCTAACCAACTGACCTAACCGCTCAGCACCCCCTATTTCAAGATCATTTATTCAAGTCCCCACCAACCCCTTTGGGATTCCAATGGAAGTGAATTCTATTTGTAAACTAATTTCAGAATTTACTACTTTATATTATCTTTAAAATTTCGTGTTGTTCCATCGGTTCAGATATTGTTTTAAATCCTTCAATAAGACCACTCTACTTTATAGCTTTTTTGGGTGACTTTTAATGTTTTTCAAAAAAAACAGGAAGTCCCTTTTACCTGCAGCGCAAACGGATCCGGTTATCTGGCGTTCGCCCGCCCCTTCGAGGGTCCCGCCCCCACGGTTCCGGGATACCATGGAAACGACGATTGACGTCACTTAAGGCTTCCGCACCTGACCGAGGGCGGATCGTGAAGGGAAAGGGGCGGAGAGGCAGCCTTGCCCCTTCTACGCACGCGCATTTCCAGCTCCATACCTTCCCGCCCCCCACAATAAATGTTGCTCCGTCTTGGGCTTTTCCTCCGCCGCTTCTCGTTTAATCCCGGCGAAAGTGCTCCCTGAGGGAGGGGAGTAGAAAAAGGCTCCAACTAGCGACAGCCAATCCCAGGACACTGCGACGCAACCGAGCTTGATTGACTCCAACAATTTCAACCAATGGGAGGGCTCTTCGTCCCTACGTCACAGAGTTTGCCCCACCCTATCTCCTGCTTTCTGGACTAGGAGCTCAGTTCGCGCAGTAACAAACGAAGTGCGCGCTGCGACGTCTCTTCACTCGCCGGGCTCCGCCGCCATTTCTTCGCCTGGCCTAACGGTTCGCCCAATCCCAGCGCACATCGAAAAGGACTAAGGCTCCGCCAATCAGGGGCCGCCGATCCCGGCCCCCCGCCACTGCCCGGCCCAATCCAAGCCCCGGCCCTGCCACCCCCGGCCCGCCCCCGCGGC
>NW_007726956.1:45835-57749 GCF_000696425.1 Galeopterus variegatus
TGGGCGTGCGCGCGCGCACGGGGCGGCCCGGGCGGAGGCGCCCTAGGGAGCGCGCGGCCGGGTTCTTGGGGCCTTGAGTGCGCATGCGCGCTGGGGAGGGAGAAAAGGTGGGAGGTGGCGTGCTGTGCGCAGGCGCAGTGAGGTGACCGGGTTGTGCGGCGCTAGTCTAAAACCTGGGGGTCCCTGTTGGCGCTCCAGCGGGCTGGCAGAGGGTGTGCGTGCTAGGAGGGCGTGATAGGGTCAGCTGATAACGTGGAGCGGCTTCCTTCCTGGACTTAGGAGTCTGAAAGGGACACAAATACCAAGCATCGCTCCACTATTTTTGCAGTAAGGCAGGGTTTTCAGTACAGAGAAGGGGTGAGGTGGGAAGGCTTCAGGTGATGGTTTGGTCTAGTCTTTTGGGGGAGGGAATTGTGTTTTTCCGAACCTCCCTTGGCTTACTCCGTTCTCGGTGTGACCCGCTTTCCCCGTACTGCCGTAGGGAGCTTTACTTTGCCTCCGGGCGTGTATCACTTGGAAAGTAGAATAACTTGTGGTAAATGTAGGGAGTTTCTGACTTTGTATCGGGGAAGGAGGATTTGGCTACTCTCATAGCTTATTCTTTGTTGAATTTTTGATAAAATCTTTCAGACACTAAGTGTCTAGCTGGCCAGGAAAATTGAATGCCCATCTTGGCGAAACTTATAAAGGAAAGGGTGATCTCGTTGAAGAACCCACCCCCACCCCACCCCGCTTACTGATGTGTACAGATAGCTTTTTTTGTGTTCTGGTACCTTTTAGAAAGGTGACTGGTGAGTGTGGTGGAAGTGGGCGGAGTCAGCAGTTCCCCAATACAATTCTGCTTTCCAGACCTGTTTCTGATTCTTCAATCTATTCTTGTCTCCCCTGGGGCTTTCAAGGCATTCATGGATGATGCAGTATATATCTTCCTATCTCTCTGCTTCACTCTTTGAACTCTTATGCATTATGATTTCTTACGTTGTTTACATACTTTACAGAGTTTCTCTAGACAAATATTATAAATGTGACTTTCCCGATCCAGGACCAGGTATCCTTGTAGTGGCCATGTGTTTTAATCTCTGATCTCTGAGGTTTGTCTTTCATTCGTTGCTGTTTAGATTTTAGGTCAAGTTCTCACTTTCGTGGCCTGCTGACATTCCATGTGATATCTTAACTATTGGTAGTTACTCTGTTGGTTTGTATTTCCGTCTGATTGACTTTGTCTGCCTTTAGACTTCCCAAGTAAGAAGCGGAAGAGGAGCCGTTGGAACCAAGACACAATGGAACAAAAGACAGTGATTCCAGGAATGCCTACAGTTATTCCCCCTGGACTTACTCGGGAGCAAGAAAGAGCTTATATAGGTAAATACACGTTCTGTATCCTAATGCATTTTCAGATTGTTACTGTTTATTCTGAGTGATGGAGCGATATTTCTTTTGGTTGAAAGTTTGAAGTGGGTTTTTTGTTTTGTTTTTGAGACAAGATATGGTCAGGTGTACTTTCACAACTTTGACATATTCGTCAGTTTTTGCTCAGTGAGTCCTGCATTTGCAGCTCCTTGTTTTGATCTGTTCATAACAGCAGTGTTCTCCATGAATGCCAGGAAGGTAGAGGGGCCCACTTAGGAGTGAGAATAGTCCCCAGTCCAGCAGCCCACCCTTTTCAGCTGCTGTTCATTGCCAGTTGATGAGGTGAGTGTCATCTGCCTCTCTGGACAGGCCCCAGTGGAGAACACTGCAGGTATTGTAAACCAAGTACCTTTTTCGCAGCATGACCTTTCACCATAATTTTCTATTTCTCTCTTCCCCTGAAATGTGGTCTTTTATTTTTGTAGGTACTATCTGAAAGGAAAGGAAAAAAAAAAAAAAAAACTCAGTTTGAACAAAAAGTGGTTGTGAAAGTGTGTTTATAGTTCACCCCTTATCATTTTGTTGAATTTAACCTTACCTTCAGCATCTTTTTCTGGTTTGGTCTTTGGAGAGCTGTTTTAAAATGAAGGCTCTTGTAACTACTAAAGACTTCTGCTGGGAAAGGGGTACTGCTTGGATATGGAATGAGGTGGTAGGATAAAAGATCTTATCTGTTGGGAAATTTCAAAAATTAAGAATGACTGTTCACGGTGGAATTGAAATTAACCTCAAAATACTTTTTTTTGTTGTTTTTTTAAAAAAAGGTATTTAATGTAAATTTTACCTTTTATACCTATGCAGCTGTCTCAGAAAAGTTCACTTGATAAACATTTCCTGCTAACCAAATAAACATCCCCTTTGGAGGAAAATAGAGCAAAGGCCTCCTAGGCTCGTGAGGTTGTAGCCTTCACAAACAAAACACTTCAAGGCTGGCATGTTCTTATTCTTGAGGGTCTTAATCTCCTATTTTTAGACTGCTGAGAACTTTGAGGCATTGGAGTTGGCTATCTTCTTTTCACAGTACTGCTAACGTTTTTTCTTTCCCCACTGTTCTGTCTATTCCCACCCCTGCCCTTATTATGGCTCATATTACAACCTTGTGAAATGCCCCTAGTGGAGTGATATCCCAAGGACACAAGCAGACTTAGAAAATGGGGAGAACAAACTTATTCTGTATAACTCTGTTTCTCCCCCTATGGAGGGCTGGTTAATGCAGTGGGCCCTAAGGGCTATTTGTAGTCGCTTTTTATTTTAAAAGATGACTGGTAAGGGTAACCCTTGACTTGGTGTTGTCAGCACTACGCTCTCCAAAGTCAGCTAACCAGCCATTCCTATATAGGGATCCCAACCCATGGCCTGGGTGTTATCAGCACCACACTTTCCCAAGTGAGCCACAGGCTGGCCCTCTATTTATAGTTATAATCAAAGTAGTTACAGTGTCAAAACAGAGGCTCGTATAGGTCTCCACTCCACTGAAGGGAGTGACCTTTTTATTTTTTTATTGTTTTAAAGATGACCCGTAAGGGAATCTTTACCCTTGACTTGGTGTTATGAGCACCACACTCTCCCAAGTGAGACACGGGCTGGCCCCTTGATTTAATTTTTAGTACCAGCTATTTACTCAGATCTGACCTCACACCCACATAGTCCTATGCCCCTGATGGTGGTGTTGAGCTTAATACTCCACTGCAGAGTTGTATCTTTTCTGGCATTAAGGAGCTTGGGGAGCCGTGTGTCTTGTAATCTTCTGTCTCCCATGGTACACACTGCCTTGTCTAGAGTGCCCGTGATATCTTCTTTTGATATTGATGGATTTTCATTTCTTCAGGGTTTTGATGTGGGGATGTGGAATAGCCCTGCCGGGTTATGTTTAAAACTCCTAAGGTATCTTGGGTTACACATGCATGAATCCAGTCGTGGAACCAACTCAGTTTTAACCCAACCCAATAAGACTTACCCTTAATAGCATTTTTGCTCAGAACTCTCAGGTGCTATAAAGGTAAGAAACAGGTGGTTATTCAGCACGTTGAAGAAAGCCGCTCTGGCTCTGCAGTTCCCATTATCTTGGAAAATCAGCTGTGTAACATTTTCCTGGAATCACTGGCAGTTTTTGTGAAACCCTCATCTCTCTCTTTCACGTACAGCCTCATTGGTACAGATCTGAAGGCCACATACATTTCTCCTTGACCCACACTTCCCATCTGCACACCTGCTCCCCACATTAATAGCAAGTCTGAAAACAGGTTCCTAGCATCTGTGGTTACTGGTATATTAAGAAATATGGTTTGTGATTTACTACTTGAATAAAAGTTGCAGGTATTGGGAGACTCACTAGTATGGATCTGGTTGTACAGAAAGAATATGTGCAAATATCTGTAAGGTGTTAAATTGGTTAAATATTTGTTTAAGGAATTTTAAGCCTGGTATTAATGAAAGTGATCTTTGCTAAACTGGTATTTTTCCTTGTCCCATGTTAATTGGGTCTCATTTTAGGCTATGTTTAATATTTAATGAAGAAAAAACTCTCAAGTCTTGCTCTCAAATAATTTGAGAATCGAGTATTGGTGATATCATGCACGGTTTTTGGTTCTCGGTGCCAATTGTAAGCAAGCCTTGGTGGGGAGGGAGAGGTGAAATACCTCTTAATAATTGCTTTGATGTTAGCCTTAGTGAACAGTCTTTACTGCTAACCCCTCTTCCAACAAACTGTTTGCTTCCTTAAGTAATAACCATTTTGAAGTGAAAAATACCTATAGATGTAAATGGACTCCTGCCAGTAGGTGGTTAGGGGTTTTTGCCTCAATGTTTTCACTGATCAGTCGTCCCTTTCAAAGTCTCCGAGTTCTTCATGCTTATTGTTGAGATTTGAGATGTTTTTTGGTAACATTGTCTTTTTTCCATCCTTTTTTTCTTTCCTAACCTGGTTTCTTCCAGTGCAACTGCAGATAGAAGACCTGACTCGTAAACTGCGCACAGGAGACCTGGGCATCCCCCCTAACCCTGAGGACAGGTTGGGAAACAGTTTTAACCAGCTGACAGTAACGCTTTTACCTTTTTCTCAATATGTTTTACTGGTGGCAACATATTGTGTCAGTTCAATAAAATCCTACTAAGACAACTGGTATTCTGACCATTTTGGGGACTAGGGTTTAATTAGCAATATATGTGGTCAGTCAACAGTTAGAAAATTGGAATGAAACTTAATTTTAGGAAAATAAAAAGTTACAGGAAAATGGACAACTGGTTTCCAATTGGTAAGCATGTAGATTTTAATCTGATTTTCCCATCTGTAAGGACAGTGAGGTGTGGCCCCTTAACCTGCCTTTTCAGTACCTGCTTTGGCTGAAAGCCCAGGGAGTAGAGTTTTTCTCACAGGTACACGATGCAGGGATTGAGAATATTTTTGAGCATCATTGAATTTGAGCAGGCCAGAAACTCTGGTCAGCTCATTGCTGAGTCTTCCTGCTAATGGTTTTGAGATGGTTTTAAAAATCAGATGAGATTTCTAACCAACTTCCTTCACTGCCAGTTAATTTTCAGCCTTGGCCATTGCCTGGGGGTGTTGGGAGGGGCCAGAATATTCTCACCTGTTTTGGGAAGGCAAGCAACCAACCCTAGATTTTTTTTTTTAAAGAGAGTGCGGATCTCTAACAGCTGTGGTCATGTCATTTCAGTTTACAATTTTTCTCATCTCTGAAAAGTAAAAAGTTGATGTGAGAGATGATCTTTTTAAACTAGAATTTTATTGGCTGATCTCTGAACAGCTTAAATCTGGTCATTTAATAGAAAGGCAAAAAGCCTGTCACTGAAGTTTTTCTTAGTGCATGCAGCATAGTTGAAAAGACTTTGCCTTAAAAAGTAGTTTTTGGCTTTTGTTGCCCAATTACTAGCTCATTAAATCAGGAAGATGATGTGATGGCTTTAGAAGTCATTCACTTATGCATTTTTCTATTGCCCTTTGTCAGGAAACAAATTAACTTCCTTATTTCTCCATATGGACTCTTTAATTTTACTTACTAAATTTGTTATATTTTTACCAGTAAATTTTGGTTGGAGAGTTGTGTTGTTTTATTTTTTTGATTTGAAGATTTTTTTAATAAAATTAACATTGTAGATTATAGACTACAACTGGTTAGTTCCTTTTTGGCCTTTTTCCCTTTATGTGTCTACAGGTTACCAGGCAATTCCTCCAAAGGTTGAATTTTTAACAAACCTTCTGTGTTTCCTGGAATGCTGGGATTAGAATTTAGTTGATCTGTCCAATGCCTGTTCGAGGTGAAGTCGGGCCAGTGTAACCTCTAGAGTATTGGCTTTTGCCTTTCACTTCTACAATTGGGGAAGAGGTTAACTGTTGTGAGGCCATTAAATGGCCAGTTTGGTACTGGTAAAACTTGTTTTGGTGATGAGCCAGGAATGATTAATTCTAGGCAGCTATGGGGTGGGAATTAGAAATGTAAAGAATGTTAGAAATAAAGCCAGAGTGGGGTTTTTCCTCCCTTGTATTCAGTTTTGAAAGAGGCCCTAATACCTGATTGGTCTTGCTTTTGAGCCCAGGTTGGAGGGAAATGCATGAGTTTATGTTAATAAGAATATTTCTTAAAAAGGTACATCTCAAAAATAAGCCACTTCATGATATTTTGATGTTGCTTAACTTGCACAGTTAAAAATGTTTTAAAATTTGTTGTAGACGTAATTGTATAAGATGATAGTCTTAAATGTATAAAATGATAGTCAAATGAGCTGGGGTACATTTGCTTTTGTTCACTATTACTGGATTGTGCTAACAGTTTATGCAAATGCTAGATACGGAGGTGTCATTTAGCCGTCATTAGTCATGAACAAACCTGACCTTTTATTCCATCGTGTGTGTAACGTGGTATGACATGGTTCCCTTTAGGCTGAAGACAGTGGGAGCAGCCGAGTTCAGTCCTTGCTCTCCAACTAGGCAAGGTTCTCTCAACTAAACCAAGGGTGTAGGAGTCTTGACTACTTTCAGGATGTTTTTTTTAATAACCTGATCCAGATGGTCTCTTCCCTTCTTGCAGCTGCTACTAAATTTTGATTCAGAATATCAAGTTATGGTCCTTTTTGTAATCTTAACTCAGAATTCTAGGAGTGTAACTTCTCTTTTTTTATTACCGCAAAATCCAGCTGTGGTAAACTGACCATTTTATCATTACTACTTTTTTACTTGTAGCAACAGCATTTTACTCCTTAAAAAATGAGAGAGAGAAAATCTGCTTTCTGGACTTGTAAACTCTGGCGGAGAATCATAGGTTTTCCCCTCGCAAATTTGCAGGTTCAGACCCTAGACAAGTATTTGACCAAATCTGCATTTGCAGCCTCTCTCAGAAGCTGCTTTAGCACTTTAACGTTTTTCTCTACCCAGACTCCCTAACCTCGAACAGCCAGAAAACAGGTTGTCTCCTGGGCCTTGGACACAGCCAGCCAGGCCATTGAAGGAAAAGCAAAGACGAAGCCTTGAACCATTTCTCTCCATTGTGGGGGCCAAATAGCTGCAGTAGTCTTGAGTCCCAGTCGCATTGGGTTAAAGAGCTCATACTTACTATGTGTTAGGGGTACAGACGCTCTTCCTGATAGGGCATGAGCTCTCCAAGAGTTATAGCATTTTGCTTAAATAAACTTGGGTTTTCTGTGGTTCATAAAGTTGTGATAATGTATTTTTTTTCAAATGAAAGAAAATCCATATTTCTCAAGAAGACTCCAGAGGATGATAACTGTCCTTGCCACTTATGTGTAGTCCAAAGATTCCCCCCAAAGGACAGACTTTTTTCTCCCGCTCATCACTTTTAGAAGTAAAACCATTTTTTTCCTTTCTCACATGCACCCCAGTTCCCCTAATGCTAAGCCAGCTTTCATCTCCCCATTCCACACGATCTTGAGTAACACACGTTATGGTCGGTTCCTCCGAAGAGTGTTGTGCTAGGGTCTGAGAGGCAGAGGGGCTGGGAAAGACTTGTTATAATCCGTGTGGGTATGAGAGAAGTGAGAGCAGAGCAGTGACGGGGGTCTGTTTCCCACAGGTCCCCTTCCCCTGAGCCCATCTACAATAGTGAGGGGAAGCGACTTAACACCCGAGAGTTCCGCACCCGCAAAAAGCTTGAAGAGGAGCGGCACAACCTGATCACGGAGATGGTTGCTCTCAACCCTGATTTTAAGCCACCTGCAGATTACAAGTAAGCAGAGGGGCCAGGTCGGCTGGGATGAGGACACATGCAGATCACGTGTGACCTGTAGGGACAGTTTTGGTACTGCTCACCTCTTGCCCCAAATCACCCGTAATTAGCACGTGGTATCAGTGGTTAGTTCTAGAAGAGCTATTGGTTTTCTGTGTCATCTCCCAGCAATGTGCAGAGTCAGTGTCTTTTCTTCCATAGACCTCCAGCAACACGAGTGAGTGATAAAGTAATGATTCCACAAGATGAATATCCAGAAATCAACTTTGTGGGGCTGCTAATTGGGCCCAGGTGAGTAATTACTATCCCTTGTGATAGAGAATTCCTTAGAGCCTCGGAGTTTCTTTTTGTGCCATTGGCTCATCTTGGTTGTTTTTGGTAGGACATTTACTTTCGCTGATTTACGCCTTTCTGTGAGAAAATCTCTTCCCCATTTTACTACAGAGAAGTCAGATCTTCAGGTTTGCTGTGGCTGACCTTAACTAAGAGATCACGGAGCTCTTGGTGGGAAAATCCAGCTCTCTGTGCTTACAGTTCCCCACTAGTGCCTAGTCAGCCCAGCATCTGTCCCTTCTGGAGTGTCAACTTGAGTGTCAGGTATAAAGTCCATCCTTTCTGCCTTTGGTAGAGGGAACACCCTGAAGAACATAGAGAAGGAGTGCAACGCCAAGATTATGATCCGGGGGAAAGGGTCTGTGAAAGAAGGGAAGGTCGGGCGCAAAGATGGCCAGATGTTGCCGGGGGAAGATGAGCCACTTCATGCCCTGGTCACTGCCAATACAATGGAGAATGTCAAAAAAGCAGTAGAACAGGTGAGTGTTGAGCTCAGAAAAGAAGCCTTTTGCCAGAAAGCTAGGCGGTGTCCCCAAGCACTTATGTAACTGTTCATGATGTCTTCCCTAGATCAGAAACATTCTGAAGCAGGGTATTGAGACCCCAGAGGACCAGAATGATTTACGAAAGATGCAGCTTCGGGAGTTGGCTCGCTTGAATGGGACCCTTCGGGAAGATGATAACAGGTATGTGAACACTTCAGAGGAGAATGTGTAGAGATCTGAAGAACATATGGAGGTAGAGAGATTGTCCACAGCCCTTGAGTTGACTTTTTCTCCCCTTCCCTTGACAGGATCTTACGACCTTGGCAGAGTTCAGAGACCCGCAGCATTACCAATACTACAGTGTGTACCAAGTGTGGAGGGGCTGGCCATATTGCTTCAGATTGCAAATTCCAGAGGTGAGAGGCTGGCTGTTCTGGTGGTTTCCTCGTAGCCCGCGGTGTACAGAACAGCTCTTTTTAGCATATTGATTGCTGGTTAATCTTATCGACCCAAGAGAAACATCCTTTCTGTGAATGTGGTTTGTAATGGTGTGATTTAAAGCTGAGGATGATTAGAAATAGCCTGTACAGAATACCCCTATCTTATTGTTTGTCTTGAAGCCTAGGAAAACTGGAAGCTTCCATTTTGGGTGTAAGTGATTTTACTGGGGCTTAATATTACAGTTTACTACCTTTGCTGCTTAAGGATTGGTTCAAGAAGACCAATCTGCAGATTTTTGGCCAGTTGCGAATTAGCATTCAGTATGAAAACTTTTCTATTCTGGGTGGCATATATATAAAGCTTTGTTGAAGAAGTTCTTTCTGGCAGTTACTGCAGTCTTGCATACATTTTTCTTCCCTCAAACTGGGAATGTAGCATTTGATAAAATTTGTGAGTTGGGAGAGCCTGTACCTTTGTGGCTGGTGAGGGTTTGGTGCTCATGGTCTCCTCTGCTCTCTTAGCCTGGGACCTCTGCTATAGAGAGCATGGAGGTACATCTCTGGCAGAGAGAGTGTGATAATACTAGATACATAAATGGGCACTGACCTGAAGGTCTGGTAAGACAGTTTTGAGCCATGACTGGTAAGGGGTTAGAAAGAAATGGAGAGGGCCAGCCTGTGGCTCATTTGGGGGAGAGGTGCTGATAACACCAAGGCCATGGGTTCGGGTCTCTATATAGGGATGGCCGGTTAGCTCACTTGGGAGAGCGTGGTGCTGACAACACCAAGTCAAGGGTTAAGATCCCCTTACCAGTCATCTTTAAAAAAAAAAAAAAAAAAAAAAGAGGAAGGAAGAAAATGGTGCTGTACTGATCAGTAGCTAAAAAAAAAAAAAGAAAGAAATGATGAACTGGTGATTGAATTCTTCAGAACTTTCTGTATATAGTTCTTTAGAGTAAAAGCTTTTTATTTTAATCAGTTTTTCCTCTTCTTTTTGTCTCCCTTCCCCTCAGGCCCGGTGACCCCCAGTCAGCTCAGGATAAAGCACGGATGGATAAAGAATATTTGTCCCTCATGGCTGAGCTGGGTGAAGCGCCTGTCCCCGCATCTGTGGGCTCCACCTCTGGGCCTGCCACCACACCCCTGGCCAGCGCGCCTCGGCCTGCTGCTCCTGCCAACAACCCACCTCCACCGGTGAGCCTCAGAGCTGGTTCTCTTGGTCTGGCTTCCCCATTCTCTTCTGCTGAGACTGGGAGCTATGGCCAAGTGCTTTGGTTTGAGCAGATTGATGGACTTGGCTGGCAACATTGTTCTTCCTGGATATCTGGCCACTTTGGGGAGACCCTGCCTTTGTGTTCTATTCCTGTGGCATAGCCGGAAGAACAGTGTTGCCACCAGGGGGAGCAGGCAGGGACATTGGCGGGAAATGCTCTCACATAGTCTCTCATGTCCACTACCCAGAGCCGCCCACCCTGGATGAATTCTGGCCCTTCAGAGAGTCGGCCCTACCATGGCATGCATGGAGGTGGTCCTGGTGGTCCTGGAGGTGGCCCCCACAGCTTCCCACATCCATTACCCAGCCTGACAGGTGGGCATGGTGGACATCCCATGCAGCACAACCCTAATGGACCCCCACCTCCTTGGATGCAGCCACCACCACCACCGATGAACCAGGGCCCCCACCCACCTGGGCACCATGGCCCTCCTCCCATGGGTAAGTAAGTGTCAGACCAGAAACCTTGGGGCTTTGGGGTCAACAAGGATTTATATCAAGTTGCCACAAACAGGTCTCAAAGAGGCTAGGTGGTGCACTGGGTCTGCCTGACTTGCCAAGGCTCAGGCTTCAGAAGGAGCAAGACTTCATTCTGATTCAGGGGGGACTTTTACGTGGAGTAGGCACAGACCCGTCTCTTACAGACAGGGTTCTCCTAGCTGCTCTCATAAGGGTAGTGACTCGAGCTATAGGACTGAGGAATTTGTTGGGGGGGCTGTCTGCCTTGGCCAGTTCAAATGTCCTGCTAAGTCCCTGCTCTTTACTTCCATCAAGATCAGTACCTGGGAAGTACGCCTGTGGGCTCTGGGGTTTATCGCCTGCATCAAGGAAAAGGTAAGGGATGTCTCTTTGTTTGGGGTCTTCACCTAGGCCTGGGAATGAGTGGGGCTGTGGCCCAAATCCCTCTCCTTCCCTTAGGCCTCACCTTTGCTTCCACTCTACCTGCAGGTATGATGCCACCGCCACCTATGGGCATGATGCCGCCGCCGCCGCCGCCTCCCAGTGGGCAGCCCCCGCCCCCTCCCTCTGGTCCTCTTCCCCCATGGCAGCAGCAGCAGCAGCAGCAGCAGCCTCCACCACCCCCTCCGCCCAGCAGCAGTATGGCTTCCAGTACCCCCTTGCCATGGCAGCAAAGTGAGTAGACTATTGTGGGCTCGTTGGGGGTGGGTGGGATGGTGGGGTTGGTGCTGAGAGGAAAATGGAGCCTCACAGCTCACAGGCAGGCAGGCACCTTGGGAATGAGACTCTTGCCTCTGCTGGAGGTGTAAACAGAAAGGGCCTCCTGGCCTGGGGGGCATCTTGGAGGGAAGAGCTGATGTTTGGTGTGGTTGTGTCTGGGGAGAGATTTGTGGGGGCCTGCAGGGGAGTTTGTTAATGTAGGTAGGGTGCCAGAAGTCCAGGCTGTCACAGGCTGAGTGAGCTGTCAGCTGGCCCCAGCCTCGTGCTAATGGCCAGAGTGGCGGGGGTGGGGGGTGCATGCTCTGGAGAGGGCTGTGATTGGGCCTGAGAGACTGAGAGGTGGGACCGGACAGTGGGGAGAGAGCAGCTGTGGCCTTGAGGTTGAATGTGCCGTTCGGTGGTGGCGGCGGCGGCAGCGGCGGCTGGGCGGAGGGATGTCAGAGCCGGTTCTTTTGTCTGGTACCTTCTCCTCAGCCCTTCCAGGGGCATTGGTGACAAAGGGCTTACCCTGTTAAGCCCAGAGACCTCGAGGCTGACCCCAGGGTAGTCCTGCCCACCCCTCCACTCCCCATCACCAGGATAGCCCCGCCCGCCCGC